>NW_006159501.1:3540807-3592376 GCF_000334495.1 Tupaia belangeri chinensis
AGTTTTATTTATACACTTTTATAATGGGTCTTGCAAGTAATTTCCTTTAAGCAGAAAAGGAAATGGTTGTCATTTTATTCTTTACAAATGTTTCAAGCAAGTAGTTCAAAAATTTTTTTGAAAGTTCATAAAATTATGCTGGTTGTCATTTTATTCTTTACAAATGTTTCAACCAAGTAGTTCAAAATTTTTTTTTGAAAGTTCATAAAATTATGCATATTTCTATTGGTTCATTTGAAAGTTTGCTTGCTATCTATTATATGTGAAAACTGACAGTACCAGGAAGATACTGAATCGCTACTATACAAGTATTGTACATGTGTTCACTCATTTAATCCTTGTAACAAGCCTATGAGGTAGGTACTTTTATTATTGTAATATTATGGGAAAAGATGTGAAGTAGTTAGGTAATTGCCTGGGGTTACATAGTGAGTGAAGGGACCTGGAGTCAGGCATAGGATTCTAATTCCACAGCTGTTTCTTTAATCATTATACTTTATGCTATCACCAATCGGAGAAGAGAAGCTTTCTGCCCTCTAGGAACTTAAAAATATTTATGAAAATCAGTAGGTTCTCAGAGAGACATCGTGTATGTATTCTTAATAATGCTTACATTTGTTTAAGATTGTTGTATTTATCGCTTTGTATTTCTCAAGAGCTCAAATGGTGGTTCAGATTTGCTGATGGTAAAATCATTTTGTTAAGTGCAGGGTGCTTTTGCAGTGTGAAAAACCTCTTTTTTTTTTTTTCCTTAAGAGAGATTTTTTTTGCTATAGGGCACATGCACTTACGAGAGAGACAGAGAACCAGAAACTGAGAAATCACCCTCCCTCCCTAGGAGGATGGCCACACTGAAGTCCCTTCTCCATTCTTGATTCGGGATCTTGGACTTACATGCACAGGCACCTGGCGTGAGTTTTATGCCGCCAGGTCTGGGACTCAAACCATGTTCAACTACATGGGAATCCAGTGACATAACCATTATGCCATCTGCTGGTCCCCAAAACCTCTTAATTTAGGTATAGATCAAACAATCTGTGTCTCAGCAGATTGTGACTCTCCTTCCATTGGAGGGCACTTAAGCAAGGTGGCATAGTCACTTGAGGCAGTGACTTTGCAGTGAGGCCAGAAACATTAGGTTGGAGTTAGAGCAGAGGCCATTTAGGGCTTCTTCCATCCCCGATTTTAGTTGAGTCGACTTCCTGTGCTAGGTTGTGAATGATGTGGCGTCCGGTGAGGTACATGGTTACAGTCCAGTGTAATCAAGATAGAGAGGGAAGCATTGCATAACTTTGACATTTTTGGTATCTAAAAAGGTGATCTGGCTGATGTGTATCAGTTCATTGGCTATTTTAAACTCTACATCTTCTCATAAGCAGTTTGCACTTAGCATTCCAGGTTTAAATTTGGGGTTGTTTCCTGTGAGCCCAGGATGGGTTCGCTGATGGCAGCAGAATACTCCAAGAAGCAGGATGGATTGAATATGAATGTTTTATGAGGAGGAAAGAAGTGATTTAAATTTTTTTCCAGTAATCTTGTTTGTGATACTCTTCCTTACAGAGTCTTGTAAATCCTTTGTATACAGTCAGCTTTCCGTTGTTTTTACTCGGCAATTTAGCATGTGCCTTTTGAATAAAACATATAGCCATTTGCCTTTGCTGAAATATGTGAACGTCAAAGCCGAGAACGGGGACGTTGCTGGGCTCTTCCTTTCCCAACCTCTCTAATTCTCACGCTGTTCTTTTCTACAGTGCAGATTTGACCTTGTCATGTTCCATGGAAAGTCTCCAGTGGCTCACCAGTGCCTGCAGGGTCAACCTTGGGCTCTGTCGACTGGCTTGGAAGGTGCTGAGCTGGTTGCTTCCAGTCCGCCTCTCCAGCCTTAACTCTTCTCCCCGGTTCTCCCAGGTTCCTCCATGGCCCTGTGTGTTTTATGGGCTGTTTCTTTCTTAGAGGATAGTAGCTTCCCCTTTTCTTCTTTTGACAGTTACCTGCATATTGTTCAAGGTCCTGCTCCATCAGATTCTCTCCACTGTGTAACCTTCTGTGACTCACCGGGATACGCAGGGCTTCGTACCTGCCTCTCTTGTAGCCCTTATTGCTCCGTGTTGTCGTTACTTGTTCTCATGCTTGACTCTCCTCCTTTCGCTTCCTACACTGATCACCTCTATCTCACTCATGTCTGTATTCATGGAGGAATAGCCGTACTTACTGTGGAGCACATGCTCAGTCATCTTGGCTGGGCCAGGAAGGAATGAACGATTGACACGGGTTGCATTATGATGCTCAGATCACTTGATTACATTGGTTCGCTTTACTAGGATTGTACTGGGAACACTGTTGATTTTACTTGATTGTTTACCCCAAGAATGTGCCTCAGCTCCTCCATGAATCATGCACAGAGGGCTTTTAGTCATGCAGCAGGAGCAATGGCTTCTGTTTTGTACACTTAGCCTAGGTTATGTTGCATTAACAAATGACCTGTAAATCTTCGCAGCCTACAACAGCCTGCATCCGCTTGTCAGGAGTGTCGTGTCGGCTGCAGCTGGGCTTCCGCTCTGTCCTGTCTTACTCGCTTGGGCAGATGGAGCACTCCCCATTTCTGTCTGTGGCACAAGGAGAAGAACTAAATAGACCCGCACTGTGGCACTTAACAGCTGTAGCTCAACCATGGCTCAAGTCACTTTGTCACATCTCACAGGCCGAGGAAAGTCTTATGGCCAAGTCTGAGGATAACGAGGCAGGAAAACAATTCTCTCATAGGAAGTGGGGAATGAATACTTGGAAATGGTAGTAGAGTTGACCAGAGTGACAATAAAAAAGATCTTGAAACATACCCTTGTGTTGTTACTGGAATCAGCTGCCATTTTTTTTGTAAACGATCTTATGTGCCGAAAACATCCCTCTCTTTAAAAAGTTTTTAAATAACACCCCACAACCATCATCTTTGGTTTGAAACTATTGCTCTTTGTTTGAATCCCTCTTTGAAAAGTAAAACTTGTGAAGAAACTTGGGTAAGTTCTGAATAGGGATGACAGGAACAAAATCTTGTGCCTTTTCATATGGTTCTGTCTTCTAAACTAGCAATGTTTTTTATGTGTCTGAGCATGAGAACTGTGTATATTTTTAAAAAGAATTTCCTATGCTCAATCCTTATAAAGGAGTTGAGATTTGGGTGGTAGGGCTATGGATTATGCGTTGAGTTTATTTAGTGAATGAGATAGAAAGCTAGGCTTAGGAACAGCTGTTTTAAATATATATTTCTCCTAATGAGAACTCACTATATTACAAAGCTTCATGAGTGGCATATTTTTCATTTCTTTCTGATTACAAATTATAATTCATTGGGCAGTTTTAGTTTATTTTCACTTCTAAATTAATGTTTACTATGAAATATTTAGAAAACTCAGGAAAACACTAGTATTAAAATGAACTTTTGTTTCTGGAAATACCATTGACTAGTTACTCTGAAAATCTTTCTACTCTAAAAATATCCAGAAGGGCTCATTAAATTATCATTTATTTATTTTGCTATAGGTCATGTGCATTTATAGGCAAGGGGGGAGAGAGAGAGAGAGAGAGAGAGCAAAAGAGGAGAAATAACCTCTCAACTCCCTCCCACCCCCTGCCAATGGGGGAAGCTATGCAGTGGTCCTTTCTCCTCTGTTCTTCGCTAGGGATTTTGTGTGTGATTTTACCCCCAGCCCTGCAGTCAGCTCACCCATATGCCCTGCACATGTAGGTGGACCTGGGATGCAAACGTGGAGCCTTACCATATGGCTTTCCACATCAGCCCAGCAGACCCCTCCTGCCTGTACTGCAGTGACTGGGCCCTTGTTGGGATTTTTATTGTGATGTATTGAATTTATTCATTAATGTAGGGAGAATGATATCTTTATAATATTCAGTCACTCTGTCCAAGAATAGGAGATAGCATTCTATTCGTTTATATTTTTAAAAGTGTTTTTAGGAGTTGAGACCAGTAGATGGTGTAGAAGTTATGTTGCTGGACTCCCACATGACCAACCACGGTTTGAGTCCTAGACCCAGTGGCTTCGAAAACATGCCGGGAAAGTTTGCATGCTTGCCTAAGATCCTGGGAGGAGGATGGAGGAAAAGGGATTGTGGCATGGCCATCTCCCAAAGGGGGTGATTTCTCACTTTCTGTCTCTGTCTTCTGGCAAGTGCACGTGCCCCATGACAAAAACCTTTCCTCCCAAAAAAAGTGTTTAGGAACATTTAAGCATTTTATACATTATGTTTTAAGTTTTCTCTGCTTCTGTTATACATGCAGGTTTTTTTTCTATGCTGAATTCTTATATTTTTTGTGTATATAATTTTTTATGTTAAGTTTCTACTCTACTGATTTCTTTCGTTGCTGGGTTCTTTGGGGTTATCCAGCTAATCCTGTCTTACTATCTATTTTTCTTTTCTAGTTGCCTGTGTACAAATTTTAAGATTTTTGTTTTCACATTATGATTCAATTCATCTTATTTTGCTGTGTGATGTGGACGATAATTTTCTGTCCATCGTTTTGAAAACTCGTTCCATGGACTTATTTAGGAAATCCTCGCTGGGCTATCTTATTTTAGATCAAGAAGGAACAAGTGATAGTTTAATAGTGACCATTGAGATATTAGGGCAGAAAGTAAGAGAAAGTATGTCTAAGATTATATGAAGTCAGACATCCTGTAGGGAGTCTACTAGTGCCAGAATGAAAAGTGTCATATATTTGAACATTATGATTCTTGCACACAGTATATTAAGAAGGGTATCCTAGCTGGCGTGGTGGGATGTACCTGTAATCCAACTACCCAGGAGGCAGAGGCAAGAGGATCACTAATTTGAAGCTAGTCTAGGTAACATTGTGAGATCATGTCTTTAAAAAGAAAAATAGGCTGAATAATGTAAGAGGAGATCAAAAAAGTCCCATAGGAATACAAAGTGACAGAGAGATTTGTGTATGAGAGTGATACAAGCCTTATTTATTGGACCTATATATATTTTTTTTTTTTTTTTGAGGGGTTTTTGCTATAGGGTACGTGTGCTCAGGATCTTTTTTTTTTTTTTTTTTCTGCTATAAGGCACATGTGCTTGCCAGAAAGAGAGAGAGAGAGACAGATGGAAAGCAAGAAATCACCCGCCAGGGTGGATGGCCAGGCCGCAATCCCTTCTCTTCCATTCTCTTCTTGGGATCTTGGGCACGCACGCACATGCACCCGGCATGAGTTTAAGCAACCAGATCTGGGACTTGAACCGTGGTCAGCTACATGGGAGTTCAGCAACATAGCCATTACGCTAACTACTGGTCCCTTTTTCTCAGGATCTTGGTCATGCACACTTATACCAACTGGTCTCTAGTGGACCAATATTAGACATGGCAAGACTAAGTTCTTGGAAAGACATTCAAGGTAGGGGTAGACTAAGATCAGGAGATATAATCAGGCTAATATCATACTTAGGTAAATAATTTAATTTGGATGAAATAAACTTGTGTAGATGGGAAATGATTCATGGGACCAGAAAAGGGGGTTGGCACTAGGCCAGGAAGGAGCTTGAGCAGAAGGCAAAAAGTTCATTTTTTAAACCTTTCATATTGAAGGGCTACTAAAGGGTTTCAACATAAGGTTTTGAGCATATATGACCAAATACTTACCGCAGGACGTTGACCTTAAAAGTGGCCCTTTAACGTCTTAGAGAAGACAGGAAGCGGGGAAATAAAGTAAAACATCGAGGAGTTTGACTTCTTTTTCAGATGCTTTCCTAAACGGTTTCTTGACTGAAAGTGGACTCCATGTTTTTGTCGTCTTGTTTTTTTTTTATGATTTATGATTTCGATTGTCGTATTTTCCCTCAGTCTCATCCATTCTTTCTGCATGGGAAACTTCTCTGCAGGATGCAGGGAGCCTGTGTCGCTTAGCTTAGCGTCTGGGCCCAGTTGACGGGTTTTGAGTCCTGACTTGACAACTTAGCAAGTCTGTGACCTTGGGCAAATTATTTGATCTCCCAGCGCCTCAGTTTTTCTTTTCTGTAAAATAGGAAGAGTACCAAATACTAATGGTATAGTGTTATTGTGAAGATTTATGAATTAGTGCTTGCGAAGCACTTAGAATAGGGGGTCTGACAGTGGCAAAGCAGTAACATGCAATGCTGTGCGATACTGACTCACATGACAGGGTTCTTGGTTCGAGTCTCAGTGCACTGAGCTTGCTCATGCCCATGATCCAGGGGATGGACTGTGGCCAAGACCCTGCTGAGGGAGCTGACTCTCTGTTTCTGTCTTGCTCGTGGGAGAAATAAACAAACTTCAAGCAAAAATGGTACCTGGCACACAATAAGAAGTCAAGAAAGTTTAGCTTTTTAAATTAATTTTAATAGTTCTTTTAATGAGAGAGACTGCAAAAGTGAGATGGATAGAGAGCAACAGATATAGCACCCAATGGGGTCCTGATGCCATAATCCACCTGTGTTTCAGCTGCCCATGGTCTGGACTGTGGACGTGTGCATGCTGGGCATTTTCAGAGAAGTCTCCAGATATGAACCTGGAACCACCATCTCACATGGGCCAGCATCATGGAGTGTAGTGCTTTACCACGGCACCTCTGTCTAGTCCTCTCTTAACTGATATTTTACGGTTTTTGCTATAGGACGTGTGTGCTTCCTGGAGAGAGAGAGTGACAGAGTGAGGGAAAGTGAGAAATCATGTCTTACAGGGATAGCCCCACCATGGTCCCTTCTCCTCTGGAGATTTTGGGCATGCATGCACACATGACCAGCGTAATTTTCAAGTCTCCGGGTCTAGGACTTGAACTGCAGAGTCAGCCCTGTGGGATTCAGCATCTTAACCATCATGCCACCTGCTGATCTCACTCTCCTCTTAATTTTTAATAGTACTTATCTTTTTTGTATCAATAACTTGTTTGTCTCTGTTTCACCAGTCAGTTTGCAACCTTGGATAACTCTTTGTCAAGTGGTAATGTCAAATTAATGATATATTTCTTAATATTTTGAAGAAATGTATCTACATCATTTATTCCACCTTTGTTAGAATACTGTCTCCATGGTAACCTTGAATGTTTCTTTTCTATATCCACTGATGGGATTTTTCTACTGAGAAAATGTCTTTGTTGAACAGATTCCCCCCCATCACTTTCCTTCCTGTTTTATGTGTATTTGTGAGTTTCTATTGAAATGTTGAAAATCAGTAGTTCAGTATTACAGAAATTAAACTTGTTGAGAAGAGTTCTAAGAAAATAATTCAAATTTTTATTTTGATTTCTGCTATTGTGATAATATGAACATTCTATGTGTATTTATTTAATCCTCACAACCACTTTGTTAGGAAGACATTAATATCTCAATTTTATAGATGAGAAAACAGAGGCCCCAATTTGTCATTTATTTTGTTTCTCAGAAAGTACTCCAAGCATGGGAATCTGGTTTGTAATGGGAAGTGGTGTATCTTGTACAGAAAATGCCCTGAAATGGCCATCTTTCTGCATCAGAGATGTCGAGTATATTCTGTGATGTATATACTATTGCATCACAATTGGGCTTCTTCGAGTAGGATAAAACTGTGTATTTAGATGAGTAGTATATAGTACATACTGGAAAGTAAGTCCCAGTGCTTTTGAGTATTAGTTAAGAAATTTTACATATGTTTGTGTTTGAATGACTTTAATGTTAGAAACATTTAGTGAACAGCTTTTTCATTCATTATGTTTCTCCTATCTTGAATGAGTCATAAATCGAAGATCTTTTTTTAGCAGACACAAAGTTTATGGGTTACTAATAATCTTTTTGAGCTGATTCTATAATTAAAACATTTTATCTAGAATTATTAAAGACCCCAAAAGTCTGTAAGCTAAAGAAAAATCAAGATTTGTTTCTGCAGGTGATTAATTGCACTATTAATGTTCTATTGGCAGTCATATTGGGATGTGGAGAAACTGACTATAAATCTATTGACATTTAGTACAGCATGCTTTATTTTCTCCAGCTACAGCAGAAAATAATTCCTGATCAGGACCAACTGATGGCAGTAGCACTCGAGTGCATCTATACCTGTGAACGCAACGACCAGCTGTCTCTTTGCTACGACATACTGGAATGTCTGCCACAACGAGGCTATGGGTAAGAGCCGGTGCTATGCCATTCTTACTGTGCCTTTTCAGTCCAACAGTTGAAACAGAATGATTGTTTCTCCAAATGTTCATCAGAGGAAATTTTGGAAATATGAAAAAAAAAGCAAGGGAGGAAGTACAATCATCTACCATCCTGTTACTTTTTCCTTCTACCAATATATGGGCTGTTCTATATTTTGTTTTACTGTATTATAATTAAGTTTTTACTCTAGTTTTGTCAAGATTAATTATTATCCATTGAAAAACTAAAATACTGTTGCCACCACAATCAGGAATACTTTAAAAAAATGAATAGGTAGTGTTGTCTCTTTAACTTGTGTGTGTTTTTAAAAGATTTATTTATTTATTTCATTTTGTTATTATTACTTTTATTTTAATTTGTCCAGAGAGAGAAAAAGTGAGAAAGAAGGCACCAGGTCCAGGACGCAAATCGTGGTCAGCTCCATGGGAGTCTAGCACCTTAATCGCCATACCACCTCCTGAGCATTATTCATATTTATGGGCTGTTTGTCTTTATTCTGTTTATTACTGAGTTTTGGCCCTTGAGTATAATAATCATTTTAAAGTAGTGATATAGGAATACTGATGTTCCTCGAGTCACTATGGAGTTATGTCCTCATAAGTTCTTTGTAAGTTGAAAAGACAAAGCCAAAAATCCATTTAATACATTTATTGTACCAAACATCATAGCTTAGACTTGGCTACCTTAAACAAACTCAGAACACTTTTGATAGCCTACAGTTGGGCAGAATCATCGAACACAAAGATATTGAAAAGCTGATGTAATTTATTGACTTCTGTACAAAGCAAAATGGTTGAATGGGAACTAGAAGTATAGTTACACAGACTGCTTTTGCACCAACTCCCCAAAATTTGAAGTTGAAACTTGTGAGTCAAGGGCCATCTGTATACATCATTTTAAACTGCTTTTATGTTTAAATGCAAATATATTTAACATGTTTTTGAACGGTTTAGTTGTATGCAAATATATATATATATATATGTGTGTGTGTGTGTGTGTGTGTATGTTTTGGAAGTCAGGTACCAATCATGTCTTTAATCTGCCTTTTAAATCTAATACATATTACACATTTTACATTTAGAGAAGTTAATTATAACATATGAAAGCACTGAGTGAAAAATTGGTGGACCTGTTTCTAAGCTTCTGTAACTTTAGCCAAGACGTTTCACTTCTCTGACCATCATTTTCCTCATTTGCAAAATCAGGTATTTAACTGAGAAGCCCTCCTTACTCTGTTCTTCCTTTTTCTTTTATTCTTTTTGTTTTTTTTTATTCCCCTCTTAACCTTCATTCTTCCTCTTTGTTTTCCTTTCAAGGTCATTTTTATTTTTTTATGAAACAAATCACAGCAGTTACCACTTTTGCAACCCACTGCATATAGTTATTCATGCATATGCATTTGTTAATTTCATTGAAATAAGGTGAAAATGGGAAAAGAATATTTGCATGATACCAATGTATGACTCAGGAGATTTTTTTTTTTTAAGTTTCAATGGTAAAATTTTTTTAAAAGTTTGGTCTGATTGCTGCCTGCCTGCCTGCCTTCCTGCCTGCCTGCCTTCCTTCTTTCCTTCCTCTCTCTTTCTCTCTCTCTCTATTTCTCTCTCTCTCTCTCTTTCTTTCTTTCTTCCTTTCTCCCTCCCTCCCTCCCTCGTTCGTTCGTTCGTTCTTTCTTTCTTTCTTTCTTAGGCTTTTGCCAGAGGGCACATGCACTGGCCAGAGAGAGATAGTCAGAGGGAAAGCGGGAGCTCACCGCTCAGGGGGATGGCCTCCTCACAGTCCCTTCTCCTACATTCTCCTCTCGTGATTTTGAGCATGCAATGCACCATGTGCTCAGCATGATTTTCAAACCACTAGGTCCAGGACTCAAACTGCAGTCAGCACTGTGGGAGTTCAGCCCCTTTACCCATCATGCCACCTACTGGCTTCTGACTGCCATCATCCTAACCAAGTTATCAAATGTGACCCCACTGATGTATGCGCTTCTGATGAGATGCAATTTGAAGGACCTGGTGGTATCCCAATATACCTGAAGAAGTATTTCTGCTTAAACTGTTTACCTTTAATCTAGTCAGTCATTTAGGTTGCTCTTTTAGTTTACAGCTAATACAGAGAATAGAGGAACAAGTTAAGTAGACAAATACAGGATATATAGCATTCTGGAAGCTAATTTGTCTTTTCTCTCTCTTTTTATTATTTTTTTTTAAGAGAGATTTTTGCTATAGGGTGCATGTGCTCTCCAGAGAGACAGACAGAAAGCAAGGAATCACTGCCTGGAGGGATGGGCACACCACAGTCCCTTCTCCTCTAGTCTCCCCTTGGGATTTTGGGCAAGCATGTACACGCACCTGGAGTGAGTTTCAAGTCACTGGGTTCAGGGCTCAAACCACAGTTCGCCAAGTGAGACTCCAGCAATGTAATCATTATGCCATCTGCTGCTCCCAATTTGTCTTTCAATTTAAAAAGTTAGTATTATTTTGAAAAACAAGTTTTAGGGATTGGTGAGGAAGCATTGTTCTAAACTAAGGAAGTCCAAAGGGAAATGATCCCCTCCTAATTGTTAAATATAAGGTAACATGGGACCAGCAGATGGTGTAGTGATTAAGGCACTTCACCTCCACATGAGCGACCATGGTTCAAGTCCTGAACCCCTCAGCTTGAAACTCATGCTGGCTGCATGTGTGTGTGTGCCCCAAATCCCAAGACGAGAATAGAGGAGAAAGGACTGTGGCATGGCCATCCCCCCTCGGGGGGTAATTTCTTGCTTTCTGTCTCACTGTCTCTTTGGTAAGCACACATATCTTACAACAAAAATCTGTCCCCCCCCACCAAAATTAAGTAACATCTGAATATAGTTCATGTCAGAGGACAGTTAGACTTGTAATAGATAAATAGTTGTTTGCTGCCCATCTTCCTCATCCTGGATCACTGTCAACAGCAAATACTTTGATAGACAGTTTATTCTCTTCTTGACCCCTTTGAAATATTATCTTCATGTTGCTGTTTATTGATTTTGCTATTTTAGTCACTATCAACTTCCTTTCATGTAAGTCCTTTCCCTTCTCTTATATTCATTTCCTCTTCTATTTTTTCCATTATTATGATTATGTGACATTGTGTACACAGACAGAGCTGGTTATGATTATATTTCCTCTTTATACAACTGTTGATCTTTCTGTATTGACTTATTTCCTACTTTATTGTTTGTGCTTCCATTTATCTCCCTCACACTTGTGACAGAACTGTAAAACTCTTTCCAGCAATCAGAAATAGTCAATAATCTCTGTTTCTTTTCCTTTTCTCTCTTTTCTCTTTCTCATTTTCTTTTGAGAGTCTTTCTTGGAATCGCTCTTTCTCTTGCTTTCCTAGGAATGAATTATTTGGTCTGCTGTACTGCTGTCATCTTGGGATTTTGTTTGCCTTTTTCGTGGATGGCTTATTGCATTTCTTGGATTTTTTTTGAATCTTCTTTCTTTGCTTGTTCCCTCATTCTGATAGAATATAATTGCATATTGTTTTCTGTCAAAGATTGCATGGGAGATAATTTTTAAAGACTGTCACATGTCAGAAGAATATACTTGCACCCTTACACTTGGTAGAAGGATTGACTGTATGTGAAATTCTAAGTTTATAATCCATTCCCACTTCTTTTGAAGGCATTGCTCTTGTCATCCAGTACTTTTGAGAACTTGAATGCCGTTCGGAATCACAGCACTTTCCACACAGCTTATTTTCTCTCTTGGAAGATTTCGATACCTTCTCTTCATCTGTAGTGTTTTGAGAATGTGTTTTATTATAAGTCCGACTTCAGTTATGTTAATTGAATGGTCAGTTCTAGTCTGAAAATTCATAACTTTCTTATCTTTGGAGAATGTTCTTGTATTTTTTTTCTTGTTGAGTTTATTTGTATTCCTTTCTTTCCCTCCTTTTTTCCCTTCCTCTACTCTCAAATTCCTTTTACTCAAATGTTAAATCTCCCGAATTTATTATTTAATGGTGGTTTTTGTATGTTTGTGTATTTATTCTCATGTTTGTTCTGTTTCCTACCTTTTGGTCTCTGTTAAATTATCTGATTTTCTTTTATGTGTATATACACACATATATATATATACACATATATATATATACACACACACACACACATATATTTAAATGTATTTATTTATTTTATTTATTTTTTTAAGAGAGATTTTTGCTATAGGGCACATGTAATCGCCAGAAAGACAGAGTGACAGAAAGTGAGAAATCACTCCCGGGGAATAGACATGCCACAATCCCTTCTCTTTTATTCTCCTCTCAGGATTTTGTGAGATTTAAGCCTCCAAGTCCAGGACTTGAACCGTGATCAACTACATGGGAGTCCAGCAACGTAACCATTATGCCATCAGTTGGTTCCAGTTTTATATTTTAATACATCTTTTGGATATAGACATTTACTTTTTTTTTTTTTATTTGAATTCTACAACTTTTTCTTTTTTAACCTAAAAATTATTCGAGTCTTGTACTACTGGCGCTGCAAACAGGTTAGAAATGTGTCTTTCTACTCTCTCAGCTACACCCGAGCCCAGCAGATGGGGTGCAGATTTCACACTTTTTATATTCTGACTTTTTTATATTCTGGTTGCCTCTCTGTCTTTACTGTTGGAGACTTCCATGTCTCCTGACTATAGTTTATACTAGGGCACAGAAAAGCTGGTTGGAAGCCTTTCTTTGTAGAGAGCAGTCTTGTTTCCTAGTGAACCTTACTAGGTGGGCCTGTATTAGTCTGCTTTTGGGTTGCTTATAGAAATACCTGAGGCTTTGTGTTTTATGGAGAACAGAGACTTGTTTGACTCACAGTTGTGGTGACTAGGAAGTCTACAGACATGTGGCTGGCATCATGGCCGATAAAAGCAGAGAGGATGCCAGTCAGGTGCCAAGAGGGAACGAGCTGTGGGTAGCCATCTTCCTTTTATAAGAACCTGCTCTTGTGAGAATTAATCCCTTCTTGTGAGAGTTAGAGCTCAGTCAGTCTTACACAAGACCTCCTTAATCCATTCATGAGGCCAGTGCTTTCATGATCCCGTTGGTCCATTCCTCTCGATGTCATTACTCTGGAGCTGAGTTACAAAATGTGAACCTTGGGGGACAGACTATTATCCAAATCACAGAGTGCCTCTGAGAACCACAGGCCCCTAGTGGGCAGCAGAAGGCAGGTGAAGTGGATTGTCTTAATAGATTTTTGTAGCAAAAGGTCATTACTTATCGTATAAAAAAATCTCAACCTAATGGGTATCAGGCGCCATGGTTAAATTGCTGCTCCCTAGAGGGCAACAAGACCTGCAGAAGCCCTGCCTTACTCTCTCCCCACAGAGCCTCGTGGTGGGAGCTTCCTCTTTAATGGGTCAGGACGGGTGCTCAGTCAGCTAATACCTCACTTCTTCTTCCTAAGGCAACTTGGCTAAGTGTGGACTGCCACTCCTATGTACCGTTTTGAATGTAACCTATTAGAGTTCATTTTCGATAACATTAAATAACATAAATATCAACTGGAGCTTTCTTGTTCATTTTCAGACAGTAATTTGCCTACCATGAGGAGATGGCCATGGTAGCAATAGACTGATGAGATTAAAACTATAGGGCGCATGAGCTTGCTGGAGAGACAGCGATGAGACCGAGAGACAGAAAGTGAGAAATAAGCCCCCTCCGCCCTGGGATGGTGGCCACGCTGCAACCCTTTCTCCTCTATTGTCCTCTCTGGATTTTGGGCATGCACACATGCGCACCCAGCATGAGATTTAAGCCACTGGGTCTAGGACTTGAACCATGGTCAACTGCGTGCGAGTCCAGCAACATAACCATTATGCCATCTGATGGTGCCTATATATTTGTTTTTGAAGAGTGTGTAGGCTGAGAAATGTCTCTCATGTATCTGTAGCTGAAAACATTTCTAAAATCTGGATTAATGATTTTTTTTTTTTTGAGAGATTTTTCACTGTAGGGCGCGTGCGGTCGCCAGACAGACAGAGAGAGACAGAGAGCGAGAAATCACCCCCCAGGGGGATGATGGTCACGCTGCAATCCCTTCTCCTCCATTCTCCTCTTTGGATCTTGGGCACGCACGCACATGCGTCCGGCGTGAGTTTTAAGCCACCGGGTCCAGGACGTGAACTGCTGTCGACTACGTGAGAATCCAGTTACACAGCCATTACGCTAACTGCTGGTTCCCATGATTTTTGACCTAACATTTAATGTAAAAGCAAATGCTGGCTTAAAGCTATTTTGTTATTCCATTTATTTCCTAATGATTGTATTTCACTTTTCTAGTTTTCCAAATAACTTGTAATTATAAATTAGCTCAGTGTTAAAATATAGCACTCAAAACATTTTATGTGGTTCTCTGTCCTACATGCCAAATTTGTCAGTTTATATTCTTTTATTCATTTGTTGTTTGTTTTTAATGGTTAAAATAGTTGCCATTCACCAAATTGTAAACTATTCCTTGTGTATATATTTGCCATTTAAGAAATGAAGAATAACTTACTTAATTAATATAATTAAATCTTGATGTATCTTATGTAGGCAGTTATTCCATTTGGCTGAAAAATCTTTAGTCATTATGTATGTAAATTTCAATCCAGAGAGGAACACTGTATTTTTGAATATTTATGAAGAATATTTATTGTACAGCATTAAAACAGTAAATTAAAAAATATTACTGATGAATGAGTATATAATAGAAATTAGCTCTGACAAATGACCTTTTGAAGGACTTTAGTTAGTATATTTAAATTATCACTCTTAGCCCAAAGTCTGAAACTTAGTTTGAAAAGATAGTGTAATCTTGGGCCAGAAGGTGGCATGGTGGTTAAGGTGCTGGATCCCCCATGGCCGACCATGATTGAAGCCTGGACCTGGTGACCTGAAAATCATGCAGGTTGCATGTGTGTACATGCCCAAAGTCCCAAGAAGAGAATGAAGGAGAAGAGATTGCAGTATGGCCGTTCCCATGGGGAATGATTTCTCAGCTTTCCCTCTCTGTCTCTCTCCAGTGAGCATATACCCTATGGCCAAGAAAATAAAAAAAGTAATTATCTAAGTTGCACTAAATAATCATCACATAGATTTAAATCAGGGAAGATTGATCATTAAAAAAAATAATGCTTTTGTGTTTCAATTTGGATATTTTTAATTTTTCAGGAAGTTATTTGGGCTTTCTGTTAATAGAACCTAAGACCTTTGCAGGAACTCAGTTGGAGAATTGTTTTAAGTCTCCTGAGGGTGCCAGGTGCAGGTGTTCTCAGCTGAAAGCGTATGTGACACAGATTTGTTTAGGATAAATTGCTTTTATCGCACTTGCTGAGCTTTTCCACTGTATCTCTGTTTCTCTTGCATGTGTGTTATGCCATACTTAATCTGTCCTGACAGCCACGTTTTTATTAGTTGTGAGCTTTTTCATGATGTTTCCCCTAGTTGCCTGCTGAAAGGGTGTTTAGCTATATAAAGGGTGTACTTCTTTCTGACTCCTTAATGTTGAAGTGGATCTGATTCCCTTGATGCAGACTGAGTGATTATATGGGAGAACTCCCCCGAATACAAATCCTAATGGAAACTTTCTAGGAGGGACCCTACGTGGTGCAGAAAGGCCTAGGAGAACGCCAACGTGGCCACGCTTCCTCATTTGTTTTACTGGTTTTAAAAAATAATGACTGATACTGCTTTATACATTACTTCTTAAAAAAAAAGACAATAATTTATAATTGTTTTTTGTCCTTGAGCAGAACTGAACCAAAAGAACCTTAAATAGTTACTTCCATCTGACAAATCTCTTAATAGACAATATTGGTCTATTCCAGTATTTTTTTAATCTTTATCTTGAATCATGAACAATGTTCAATAAATTCAGGAGATAAGCCTGAAATGTTATCTGGATAGGGTTATATTATTAAATATCAAGTATTATGATACCTAACAATGTGAAATACTACATAATATCACAATAGTTCTCTGGAACATCTTTTTTTTCCACTAAATTGAGTTTTGTATTTTATTAAAAAAGTCACTATTAAAACTTAATTGTTTTCTTTTAATTCTTTAGTCCTAGGACAGAGATGACCACAACTCTGCATGACAAGGTAGACCAACTGGAACAAATTCTAAGGTGAGAAAAGTGGTAGTCCTTCTGCTCTGTTCTGACTAAAGGGATCTGCTCAAGAAATGTTTCTTTCACTCTGCCTATTAGTCCTTTATTTCCAATTTTTTAAAAGTTTATTTCTTCTATGAAAGGCAGGAACAGAGACACAGGTAATTCCAACGGGTTCTTCATGGTATGATCCACCCTCAGCCATCCCAGACGTGGGTATGTGCGTGGCTAGTGTGTGTGGGGAGGCCTTGGGTCTTGAACCCTAGACCTTCCCATGCAGGTCTGCCATTGCAGTGTTGCACTACTACTGTGCCACTGACTGGCCCCTTTTTTTCCCAGCTGACTTTCATATCTGTTTGGCACTCTTGGGAAGAATGGTCTAATAATCAATGCATTGCTCCCTTATTCTAGGAGAATGGTACAGTAACAAGGACGTGGGGTTTGAAAATGGAAAACCATGTGTTCACATTTAGACATTACCACTCACTACTGATGTAAGGGTTTGAGCCTAGGGTTTTCTAATCCATAATATCTAACTCATCAGATGGTGGAATTAATGCTTAAGTAAGCATGTTAAGTGTGTCACCCAATGTAGACACGTTCCCATAGCAGTTCCTACGTCTGTCAGCAGCTGACTCTTGGCGTTCTCCTACTTCTCTTCTTAGAGCATAGTATGGTCACGTGATTATCCAGATTATGACACCCTGCAGTAGCCCTCTCATGTAACTCACTATAAAATATTGTTTACTGGGACCAGCAGTTAGCGTAATGGCTATGTCGCTGGACTCCCATGTAGTCGACCGCAGTTTGCATCCCAGACCCGGTGGTTTAAACTCACACCGGGCGCGTGTGCATGCATGCCCAAAATCCCGAGAGGAGAATGGAGGAGAAGGGATTGCGGCATGGCCATCCCTCCTGGGGGGTGATTTCTCGCTTTCTGTCTCTCTCTGACTTTCTGGCGAGCGCACGTGCCCTCTAGCAAAAAACTCTCCAAAAAAAAAAAAGAAAAGAAAAAAAAATATTGTTTACTTTCATAATAAAATCTTCAACTGTCTCTTTGGGAGATCAAAGGTTCTTATTTAGCCATTTACGAAGTGTAGTACAATTTGCCAGTATTTATTTTTTATGTGTATATAATATGTGTGAGTAATTTTAAAAATTACTGGAGAGCATGTTTGCTCACTAGAGAGAGAGACAGAGTGAGAGAGAGAAGGAGAAAGCACCCTATACTGGGGCCTGGTCTCACTGCCATCCCTTCTCTATTTCTCCTGCATGTTGGGAATTTGGGCATGCACACACATGTTTGTGGTTTGATTTTCAATCTGCCTGGGCTAGGATTTGAACTGTGGTCAGCCATGTGGGATCTGACTCTCTTAGCCACTAGCTATGAGGATGGCCCTGACTTTTTTTTTTTTTTTTTTTTTTTTTTTAGTTTTTCCAACGGGGGGTTGCCCTTTTCCACAGGGCGTGTGCACTCACCAGAGAGAGACAGTGAGAGGGAAAGTAAGAAATCACTCTCTGGGGGGATGGCCACACTGCAGCCCCTTTCTCTTCCTGGGATTTTGGGCATGCGCACACATGCACCTGGTGTGATTTTCAAGCCACTGGGTCCAGGACTCAAACCACGGTCAGCCATGTGGGAGCCCAGCCTTAGCCAATATGCCATCTGCTGACCCCAGCCCTGACTTTTAAATATTATATAGAAATGAAATTTTAAGTATCACAATTAATCTTTGTTCTTTTAATATATAATTATAGAAATACATCACTTTAGTAGTTGCAGTATGTATAAGATATAATAGTTTGAAATCCAGTAATTCAAAATTTTATTCTTTCAAATTAAGGGACTTTAGTGCAAAAATATTTCAAGTTGTATTTAGAGAAAACAATCTTTTTGTGTTCCATGATAGATGAGTTTAATTAAGA
Organism: Tupaia belangeri chinensis; assembly: GCF_000334495.1. Lineage (NCBI taxonomy): Eukaryota > Metazoa > Chordata > Mammalia > Scandentia > Tupaiidae > Tupaia > Tupaia belangeri. The sequence continues at coordinate 3,559,022 of NW_006159501.1, forward strand.
ATTAACTGTTCAGTTTCCTTAGGATTTCTATTTATTGATACTTAGTCTGACTCTTGTTACTCTGTGTTCTGAAAGTTTCACAGTTGTTTTTTCCTTTTTTTTTTTAATTGCTAGAGGGTGGGGTGCTCATTAGAGGGAGGTGGGGGAGAGATAGAGGAAGTACGCCCAGTGGTTTGCAGTCACACTGCAGCTCCCTGTCCCCATCACGTCAGGATCCCAGGCATGGATTCATGTGTGCCTGAGTGTCCTACAAGCTGCTGGGGCCAGGCGTCAGACCACGGCCACCAGTGTGGGTGTGGCTGTCCATGTGCCACATTTAACTGCCAAGTTGTAGTTCTTGAAAATTGTTTAATAAGTCCAGTTTTTCCTATTATAAATTGACTTGTGTTCTCCTCCCCCTAACCGCCCTTAAAATTCAGTGTAGTTTACTAAATAAAGCTTATTGGTTAAGAGAATATAGATTAATTCCTTCCAAATCTAGTTACCTCTGTTTCTCTGCTTAAATGGAGGTGACTCAGAGAGAGAGAGAGAGAGAGAGAGTGAGCAAGTGAAATAGACATCATTAATTTCACCACAGGTTTGTGGTGTAAACCCTGGGTGGTCCTCATAGCTAGTTTATATCCCTAGAACCGCAAGGAAACACTCCTAGGTTCCTGGATGATACTTAGGCCTTCCTCTATTCAGCTTAATGTACCCACCTTTCAGAATAAGAAATTTTATTCCTGTTCCACCTATAGCCACAGATAGATAATAAAGGGTTTAGTATACACCATGTCAAGGGACCTAACTCTTGAAACCTCTCTCTTTTTTTTGGAAAGGTTTTTGCTACAGGGTGTGTGCACTTGCCAGAAAGACAGAGACAGACAGCGCGAAATCACCCGTCAGGGGAGATGGCCATGCTGCAGTCCCTTCTCCTCCATTCTTCCCTTGGGATATTGGGCATGCATGCACATGTGCCCAACGTGAGATTAAGCCACCGGGTCTGGGACTCGAACCACGGTTGACTACATGGGAGTCCAGCAACATAGCCTTTACGCCAGCTGCTGGTCCCATTGAAACCTACCTTTATGAAGAATTTTGAAGTCTGTTTTGTCACTCTATTAGATCAGTAGTAGTTAACTCATAGATGTGATATTTGGTGAGACATACCAAGTATGTATAGGATTTGATGGTTATGGAATGGGCTATCTCTTTTTTTTTTTTTTGAGAGGTTTTTTGCTATAGGGCTCGTGCGCTCTCCAGACAGAGAGCCAAAGCGAGACAGAAAGCGAGGAATCACCCCCCAGTGGGGATGGCCACGCTGCAATCCCTTCTCCTCCGTACTCCTCTCGGGATCTTGGGCACGCACGCACACGCACCCGGCGTGAGTTTTAAGCCACTGGGTCCGGGACGTGAACCACGGTCGCCTACGTGGGAGTCCAGCGACATAACCATTACGCTAACTGCTGGTCACTGGAATGGGCTATCTCAAGAAGATTAGTATGAGAACATGGGAATTTGTGACACATGTATTTTTATAGAATGGATTTTTTAAAAAAGTTTATTCATGACTTTTGTGAGAGAGAGAATGACAGAGACAAGTATCCACAACAGGGTCCTCACATGGTAATATGCCTCCATTTTCAGGTGGCCTGATTTATAGGCATGAACATGTGTGTCTGCCATGCTTAGGAAAATCCTGGATCATGACCCTAGAACTTTTCTCATGCTGGTCCATGTATGTTCCTACTGTGTTTTCTCCTGGCCCCTAGGACAGATTCTGGAGGGAGGCTGAGCCATCAGTGTCTTTTTCTGGCTCTCCAATTCTAAAGTTCTTTGTTGTTTTTCTAGTACCCATGTGTATAATTAAATACTCAATAGAACTGTTAAGAATTTAAACTGGGTACTGAAATGATAGATTTGACTTACTGTTACTGATTTGATGTTTGTAGGTTACAGGGAAATTGTGAAGAGAATATCTGAGATAAAGATATATCATGTTTTTTAAAAGTCTTTACTTAGTCTAAGTAGGTCTTTAGGAAAGTCATGACATATTTTTCTATGCAAATATTCTTTTTTTTATTTTTATTTTTGGAGAGGTTTTCGCTGTAGGGCATGTACGCTCGCCAGCCAGCCAGAGAGAGACATAGAGACAGAAAGTGAGAAATCACCCCCCAGGGGGGATGGTCACGCCGCAATCTCTTCTCCATTCTCCTCTTGGGATCTTGGGCACGCATGCATACGCGCCTGGCATGAGTTTTAAGCCACCGGGTCTGGGACACGAACCGCAGTTGACTACGTGGGAGTCCAGCGACATAGCCATTACGCTAACTGCTGGTTCCTCTATGAAAATATTCTAATACAAGTAGAAAATAAGATTTGATACACAACTAGTAGTGGTTTTGTGATGAGAATTCGTTAATATTACATGTAAAGCTGGGCCATTCTGTGAGATACTGAGGTACTTTTTCTTTTTTAAATACTCATCATCAAATTATTCTTATATACCTAAAATCCTTAGACTCTTTGATAGTGAGATGCTAAATAATTCTCTTTCACTTATAGTGTGTCAGAAATTTTGGAAAAACATGGACTTGAGAAACCAATTTCATTTGTTAAGAATACTCAGTCTAGCTCAGAAGAGGCCCGCCAGCTGATGGTTCGACTGACTAGACACGTTGGTCGGAAGTAAGTAATAAACAAGATTATTTATACTTGTATATGACAGTTAAGAAGTACTACTCTTTTTATTTTTTGACAGTTTCATTTAGTCATAATTGACTAACAGTAAACTGCACATGTTAAACAGTTTGATAAGTTTTGAAATATGCATATTCCTGTGAATCCACTGGTACAGTTAAGATAATATGTCATCCCTGGATGTTTTCTTTTGCATCTTTGTATTCCCCTCCTTTCTGCCTTTCATCTTTTTCATTACTTCACCTAAGCTACCAATGATCTGTTTTCTATCTCTGTGTATGTATCACTTGGTGTTTCCTAGATTTTTTTTTTTTTTTTGAGAGGTTTTTGCTGTAGGGCACGTGCACTAGCCAGAAAGACAGAGAGACAGAAAGAGAGAAATCACCCCCCAGGGGCAATGGCCATGCCGCAATCCCTTCTCCTCCATTCTCCTCTCAGTATTTTGGGCACACACGCCTGGCATGAGTTTAGGCCACTGGGTCCAGGACACGAGCTGTGGTCGACTACATGGGAGTTCAGCGACATAGCCATTATGCTAACTGCTGGTCCCGGTGTTTTCTAGAATTTTGTGTAAATGAATCATGTTGTATGGGCTGCCTTTTCTCTTTGGCTTCATTTACTCAGAATGATTATTTTGCGATTCATCCATATTGTATCATGGACCTAGAGCTTATTTCTTTTTATTTGCTGAGTAGTATTCTGTTTTATGGCACTATTGACCTTGTTTTCCAATCACCTGTTGATGGACATTTGGGTTGTTTTGAGTTTAGGCTTTCACTAAAAAAGCTGCTACAATTATTTATGTGTAAGTCTTTGTATAAAAATATGCTTTCTTTCTCTTAGGTAAATCCTAAGAATGGATTGGCAAGATCTTATGTTAGATGGATGGTAAAAAACTTGTCTAACTATTTTCCAAAATCTGTGCCCTTTTACTTACTATCAAGAATTATAGATGATTCTGGGTAAGGTCTTCTGCAAAGGCCCCAATGAAAAGGTCTTTATATAGAAGTGCCTGGGCTGTGCGTGCAAATATGTGTAAGTGTATGGGTTGATGGAATTATCTGTTCAAGATAAAAACCCTTTATTAAATATATGCTTTGCAAAATTTTCTTGCCAGTCCTCTTAGACATACTGGAGTGTGGTGGGTGTGCACCAAGTCCCGTGTGGGAGGGAAGCTTTTTCCCCTGAGGCCTACCAGCTAAAGCTTCTGTGATTTCCTGTACTTGGACATGAAAAATCACACACAGGTCTTTGGCCAGGAATTAGCCTCATCACTTTCTTTTTCAGAAAAATCTTTGCCTTTCAGTTGAGTAACTAGATTATTTACATTTAATTTAATTTAAACATGATTAGTTTTAACTCTATTCATGTTGATGTTTGTCCTTTCTGTACATTGTTTCTGGTTATCTTTTCCTGCCTTCTTTTGTATTAGGTTAGTATTTTTTGGTATTATATTTTATCTCATTTGTTGCATACCAGCTGCAACTATTTTTTTTTTTTTTTGAGAGGTTTTTGCTATAGGGCGCGTGCGCTCGCCAGACCGACAGAGAGAGACAGAAAGATAGAAAGTGAGAAATCACCCCTCGGGGGAGATGGACACGCTGCAATCCCTTCTCCTCCATTCTCCTCTCGGGATCTTGGGCATGCACGCACGTGTGCACGGCGTGAGTTTAAGCCACCGGGTCCGGGACTTGAACCGAGGTCAACTACATGGGAGTCCAGCGACACTGCCATTATGCTAACTGCTGGTCCCCCACCAGCTGCAACAATTCATCTTGTTATTTTCATGATTGTTTTAGAGCTTACAATATATGAATGATCTTTAAAAAGTTGTTGAAAAATACACAATATGAAAAAAATTAAGTAGGCTGGCCCCGTAGGGTGTAAGTTAAGCACTATGCACAACAAGCCAGATCTCACACAGTCAACTAAGGTTTAAGTCCTGGCCCCAGTGACTTGAAAACATGCTGGGCACACATATGTATACTTAAAATCCTGCAAGGATAGAGAACTGGAGGAAAAAAGATTGTATAATGACCATGTCCCATTGGGAAGTTCTCTCTGTCTCTCTGTCTCTTACTGGTGAGTGTACATACCATCTGACAAAAAAAAAGCCAAAAACCAAAAAACACCAAAGCACAAAGCATATGTGTTCTCTGGCAAAAAGAAAAAATTGCATGGATTTTAATTTTTTTTTTTTCACCAAAATAACTTTATTCTTTTTTTATTTTTTTAAATTTTTTAATTTGTATTTTTTGGAGAGATTTTCACTATAGGGCACGTGCGCTCGCCAGACAGAGAGAGACATAGAGACAGAAAGCGAGAAATCACCCCCCAGGGGGATGGTCACGCCGCAATCCCTTCTCCTCCATTCTCCTCTCAGGATCTTGGGCACACACGCACACGTGCCCAGCGTGAGTTTTAAGCCACCGCGTCCGGGACACGAACTGCGGTCGACTATGTGGGAGTCCAGCGACATAGCCATTACGCTAACTGCTGGTTCCCACTTTATTCTTTTTTTAAAAAATAATTATTTCATTATATTTATTGTTTAAAATTGCTAAAAGCACATGCACTCATCAGAGAGAGAGAGAGAGAGAGATCGAGATTGAGATCGAGAGAGAGAGCTGCCAGGATCAGGACTTGAACAGCAGTTGGTCATGTGGGGTCCAGCATCTTAACCTCCAGGCTACCTTCTGGCCCAATATTATACTTTTTTTTTGTTTTAGGGAAATTTTTGCTGTAGGTGTATGCATTTTCCAGAGAGACAGACATAAACAGAGAAAGTGAGAAATCACCTCTCAGAGGAGGACTGCTCAGCACTCTTTCTCCTCCATTCTTTTTTTGAGATGTTGGGCACTCACGCACACGTGCTTAGCGTGAGTTTCAAACCTCCAGGCTCTGAGTCCAGGACTCTTAACTGTGGCTGACCGTGTGGGAGTCCAGCACCTCAACCGCTACACCACCTGTTGGCGCCTCCAAACTTACTCTTTGATTGTGTGTGTGTGTGTGTGCGTGCGTGCGTGTGTATAGTGGTGAATTGACCTTTATTTTATTACCTTACCTACAAATCATGCACGAATGCCTTGAAATCACTTTTCTTCGAATAAACCTATTTTTAGTCAGCACAATTCAAAGGGGGGAAACATTAGCCTTTCTGGTATAGGAAAAGCTTTTCAAAAGTCCCTAAGTGATTTTCACAAAGTAAAAAATGGATTCTAGTCTTGCAGAAGTTTTGGCTTAATTTTACCAAGCACTAAGATGTGCCACAACAGTTAGGAGAAGGCAAGCTAACAAAAAAGTTACTAATACAACAATATACTGCAGTGTGAAAACAGCCGTTCGGTTTACTTACTGACCAGATTATAAAATAACCATGGTGGATACCTTAGTTTATCCTTCTAATGAGTCTGTTGATCTGGTCTTCCCTGTTGCCAGCATCTCCACCTTCTACAAAATGGGTGGCCTTTTTCTTCATTCCACCTCATGGAGAAGACAATTTGAAGGGCCACAGGAAGTCATTTGCTTCTTTGAAGTGTTTTATAATCATATAGATTTCATGAATCATCCTCCTTGCAGATGATGCCAAATTTACCCAAAGATTGAGCAATCAAAGAGTTATCATAACAAATTGCTTCTTATTGATTTTGCTATAACCAAGCTTGCAGATCAGTTCATTGACTGACTTCAGGTTCGGGTACCCTCATGCAATGAATGGTTCCACAATTCTCAGCATGTTAATTGTGGCGTTGTTGAGGTTAACAAAGGTGCCATTGAAGATCTGGTGAAGAAGACAAAGAAGTTGCAACACCTTTCAAACTTCTGGGCTCACTCCATTGATACCACTGATCCTGATGACAAATGCCAATTTGGGCTCTGCAGGTACATAGAAGTTGCCAGCTTTTCTTGCCATCCTGGCCATGCGAATCTCAGTTCTGTACATCTGTCTATATTCCTTATGACAGTGCTTAGCTTTTTTCATTAGATAAACTTCCTCCTTGCCTTTCAAAACATCTTTTGAGCAAACTTCTTTCTCAGGCGCTTGATCTGCAGGTCATGCAAAATTCCTTCGCTTTTTCTCAAGAGTTTCTGTCACAGCAGGAACCTTTTTCTTGGTGTCTTCTGCCACAGCAGGAGCCTTTTTCTTGGTTTCTGCCACAGCAGGAACATTCTTTTTCTTCTCTTGAATTCCCTTCATGGTTCCAGCCAGAAAAAGAGAGCTTTAATTGTGTTTTTTTCCAAGAACTTTTTATAGTCCCTTTGTTCATCTTTAATATGCTATAGTCTACCATCCTATGATTTTATATATATATATATTTTTTTTTTTTGAGAGGTTTTTGCCTTAGGGCACATGTGCACTCTCTCTCTCTCTCTCTGTCTCTCATAAGTGAGAAATCACCCCCCAGGGGACGACCATACCGCAGTCCCTTCTCCATTCTCTTCCCCAGGATCTTGGGCACACCTGTACCCCATGTGATTTTGAAGCCATTGGGTCTAGGACAGTAACCATGGTTGGCCATGTGGGAGTCCAGCAACATAATTGCTATGCCACCTGCTGGGTCCTTCAACCTTACTCTTTAATTTTATTTTTCAGGAACTTTCTGTTTTCCCTGTGTGCATCTTTAACTTACAACAGTCTGCAGTTCTATGATTTTATATCTCCTCCTCTACAAAGAGAAGCCCACAGCCCTCTACTTTCCTTTCTCCTGTCCCAGCTCTTTCGCTGTTGTTGCCATGGATTTTACGTTGATGTATGTTATAAACTCCATTCTACATCATTATTATTTTCAAGTTATCTATCATTTAAAGTGATATCAGTACTGTGAAAAATGTGTCGTATGTTCACCCATGTATATATTTAACCATTTCTGGGGCTTCCTGTTTCTGTACGTGGGTCTGTATTCCCATTTGGTATAATTTCCTTTTTATATGAAAGACTTGCATTAACTTCTTTTTTGTAGTACAGGTATGCTGGTGATTAATTCGTTCATCTTTGTCTAAAAAAGACTTTTTATCTTTACATTTTTCTTTGAAGGCTATAATCACAATGTAGAATTGAGATTTGACAGTTTTTCTCTTAGTACACTGTAGTACAGAAATTGCTTCACTGACTCTTGCTTTCATTTTTTAAATGAGAAATCCGTTTTCATCCTTATTCTATTTTTTAATGTATTTGTGTTTTTTTTTCTGATTGCTTTAACAAATTTGTAACATCAGTTTCATGTTGATGTTTTTGTGGTGTAGTTTTATTTATACAGTGTTACAGAACTTAGTGTTTATAGTTTCCAACAAATTTGAAAACATTTTGTTATTTTTGTATTTTTTACCCATTCCCTTTCAGGACTCCAATTATACACTTATTAGGGCTTTGAGGATATCCCACAGTGTTCCCTGCTCTGGTTTCTGTTTTGTATTTCAATTTTGTGTTGATTGGTTGGTTGGTTGGTTGAGAGACAATGGGAGGAGGAGAGAGTTGGAGAGAGTGGAAGGGCTTCTTTTCCTATGCCTTAGTTGTGCCCCTTCCCCTGCCTTCCAGCCAGCCAGAATAGTGAGCGCAAGTTCAGGCACTCCACATCCGAACCCAGATGTGCTGCTCCAGCGTTGCATCGCTGCAGTGAGGCCCGTCAGTCTTCCTACATTCCTCCATGTTTTAGTGTGGATAATAGCCATTGCTGTTCCTTAAAGTTCACTTCGTCTTTTCTCCTTTGATGTCTAATCAATTTGTACATCAAGAGTATTTTTTTATCCAAGTTTTTTTTTTCCCCAATCTCTAAGAGTTCCAGTTTTGTTCTTTTGCTATCTCAAAGAAGATGTATCTTGCATGTCTCTAACTGACTGTTCGAATGTGTTGTACAGTTTCACTACACTTTAAAACATTCTGGGACTAGCAGTTAGCATAATGGCTATGTCGCTGGACTCCCATGTAGCCGACCCGGTGGCTTAAACTCATGCCGGGCGCATGTGCGTGCGTGCCCAAGATCCCAAGAGAATGGAGGAGAAGGGATTGCGGCGTGGTCATCCCCCCTGGAGGGTGATTTCTCGCTTTCTATTTCTCTGTCTCTTTCTGGCTTTCTGGCAAGCACACACACCCTATAGCAAAAACCTCTCCAAAAAAAAAGAAAAAAATAGTGGTTTGTTTATTTATCTCATGGTTTAATGGTTTAGAGGTCCAAGGTCCTGGGGCCACCTATGTTGGGTTTTCTTGTTGGTGGGGTCCACGCAACCCAAGGATGAGAACAGAATTGCTATGTCCATCAGTCTCTGTCCTGTCCCCTCTCCTTATAAACCTAGAACTCTTTCCTGCAGCTCCATCTGAAGACCTTATTCCTATTATCTTCTAATTTCTTCTCAAAGGTCCTGCCATTTGACAATATAATTAGATCAAATTTTTACCCTCTTAACCCCATTACAACAACTGAACACCTGAATTTTCAGGGAATGTATTCACACTGAAGCAGTTGGTGTAACATTACTTTGTTCATTTTAATTGTAAAATATTCCATTTTGTGAATATAACACATTATGCATTTTATGTTAGAGGATCTTTGAATTGTTTCTCAGCTCTGTCGCTTACACTGCTGCTATGAATAATCTTGTACTTATCTCTCTTTTGGTGCACATATTTTTGTATTTCTCTTGAATACCAATTTAGAAACAGAATGTGTGAGTCATGGCTGTACCTGAGTTCAACCTAAGATTCTGCCAAACCGTGTCTTAGAATGATCGTACTTGTGTATATCGGTCTCAGCAATGTATGAGACAGTTACTATCCTTCCACCTACCTCACAAACACTTGATGTTGACTTTTTTCTTTTTTTCTGTCAGTTTAACCATTTAGATTATATATTGATAGTACTTCACTTTTTAAAATTTTTAAATATTTTTTAAGGCTTTTGACATAGGGTATGGGTAGTCACCAGAAGGAGACAGAAAGAGACAATGAGGGCGAAAGTGAGAAATCACTCTCCAGGGAGAAAGGCCATGCTGCAATGCCTTCTCTGTTTTCCTCCTGGGATTTTGGGTACACATGCCTGATGTGAGTTTCAAGCTATCAGGCCCAGGACTCGAACCGTGCTTGGTCATGTGGGAGTTCAGTGCCTTAACCACTGTGCCACCTGTTGGCCCCCATTGTGGTCTTAATTTGCATTTTAATGATGACTGATGAAATTGAGAACTTTATGATAGGGTCAAAATACCAAATACCTAGGAATGAATCTAAAATGAAATGTGCGTTGTATCTGTACTGGAAATTATAAAACATTATTGAGATCCAGTCAAGATTTTATAACTAGAGGATATCATGTTTATAGATTTGAAGACTCAAAAGAGTAAAAGTGTCAGTTCTCAAATCTTTTTTTTTCTGTTTTTCCAATCAAAATTTTAGTATATGCATATATTAAATTGAGAGCTGAACAAGTATAGAATCTTTGTTCAGTTTCAGCACTGTGACTGGTACATAGATGATGCTCAGCAAGTATTTATGGTGTAGCTTAATACAAATTGGTGGGATGGAGGCCAGCAGATGGTGTAATGGTTACGTCGCTGGACTCCCACATGGCTGACCACAGTTCCCATCCCTGACCTGATGGCTTGAAAATCATGCCAGGCACGTGCATGTGCGTTCCCAAGATCCTGGGAAGAGAATGGAGGAGAACAGATTGCAGTGTGGTCATTCTCCCAGGGCATGACTTCTCACTTTCCTTTTCACTGTGTCTGTCTCTTGTCTCTCTCTTTTGGGCAAGTGCAAGCACCCTAAGGAAAAAAAACCTCTAAATGAAAAAAAAAAAAATTAGGAGGATGAATGACTCATTCACTTTGTATTCTCCTTCCTTAAAACAGTGCCCAATTTTCTGGGACCAGCAGTTAGTGTAATGGCTATGTTGTTGGACTCTCAGGTAGTCAACCGCAGTTCGCGTCCCGGACCCGGTGGCTTAAAATTCACGCCAGGTGCATGTGCGTGCGTGCCCAAGATCCCAAGAGGAGAATGGAGAAGGGATTGTGGCCTGGCCATCCCCCCGGGATTTCTTGCTTTGTGTCTCTCTGTCTCTGACTTTCTGGTGAGCGCACACGCCCTATAGCAAAAACCTCTAAAAACAAATAAACAAACAAACAAAAAAAAACAGTGCCCAGTTTTCAGATACTCAGTGTTTTCAGATGAATGAGTGAATAAGTGACTGAAAAATAGTAATGATAAATCTTATTTAATTATTTTTAATCGCCAGAGATTATGTGCACTTGCCAGAGGGGACACACACACACACACACACACACGTGAAGACAGAGAAAGAAAGAGATAGAGGAAGAAGCATTCCCCAGTGGGGCATGACCATGCTGTAATCCCTTCTGTCTTTTTTATTTATTTTTAAAATTTTTTAATCATGTTGGGATTATGGGCACGCACACACGCACGCAAACACACACACATGCCTGACATATTTTTCAAGCTTCTTGGTTGAGATTTGAATTGTGATTGGTCATGTGTGATCTGTCTTTCTTAAAAACTAGGTTGTATGGCTAGCCTAGTGATAGTAAATTTTAGAACAACTAGAATACCTTTCTTTGATTGGGTCTTGGTATTATCAACATTTAAAGTAGAATATTTATTCTAATGAAATTCAAAATTTTGCTGAGTTTCTTTTTGAAAGTTTTTTTAGAGCCAGTTACAAGAGACAGGAAAACTGAACTCATTAGTTAATATTCACATATCATAACTGTGCATTCATTTATGAATTATTGTTTATATTATTTTATGAATATTGTTATGTATTTTGACATATTTTGCATCAGTATTGCACTTGATGTCTGTCTTACAAAGGGCGAGATATTAATTCCTATTAATTCCTCCCTGATGTGGCGGGAGATATACCAATTGAATTAATAGAACAGAATACTTACAAAGGCTATGAGGGAACAAGTAGATTACTCTACAGAAACTTGACAACAGACTTGAATTGCATCTAGAAGTAAATAATATCTAAACACTCAACAAATAATCTAACAGCTTTAATCTGTAATAAATGATCTAACCATTACGGCAGATGGTGTAATGGTTATGTCGCTGCACTCCCATATAGCTGACTGCAGTACGAGTCCTGGACCCAGCAGCTTGAAACTCATACTGGCTATGTGTGCATGCATGCCTAAAAATCTTATGAGGAGAATGAAGGAGCAAAGATTGCATCGTGGCCAACCCCCTAAGGGGTGACTTCTCACTTTCTGTTTTTCTGGTGAGTGCACATCTGTAGCAAAATTCTCTCTTAAGAAAAAAAAAAGGGCACCATTTAGGATACCTTGTTTGACTCCATAAAGAAAGTTGATTCTTCCCAGAAATTTCCTAGCATTTTCTATTACTTCTTTTCCCATCTCTGTCTCTTCCCACAGTGCATTATAGTCACTAACATAAGCCTTAAGTTCCCTTCCAGGTGACAAGTTCTCCAGTTTAAGTCCTGTCGCACAAACACCTCAAATGGGAGCTTTCATATCAACATTCCTCTCTCAATAACTATTAAAGGGATAATCCAGAAAGTCTCACCTACTTAAGTCTTAAGATTTCGTTCCAACTGCAAATGGATCAGTATCTCTAAGATCATGCTGACTCCACTCTAGAACTTACTCTTCAATGGGAAGGAAGACCTTGCTGTTGCTGCTTATCATTCTGCCACTTGGTTCCTTAAATACATCCGAAGTCTTTGGAATTAATTTCTCCCATCATCATCTCCTTACTGTGAATATGTAAGAGAATATGGCTTCTGTTTTCAAAGTAGTCACATTGAAATGAATCTTTATTTCTTTATGTATGTTCCATGACTTGACTCTTAGTACCTATAAAATGTTCTATGCATATTCTAAGTGGTGACAACAGATCGCAGCAAATCTGTTACAGAGCCTCCCTTCACTATCTTGAGTACAGTATTTTTTTCTTCCTGGAATATCCACCTCCATCCCAAAGCTTCAACGTATACCCTATTTGTGTTCAGAGATCATGCTATTAATTTGCAAACCTCTTGTTTAGTTTTTACAACTTCTACTCTTGGTTCTTATTTACTGAATGTATTCTGAAAAAGGCCCTTGTAAATAATGTGTTATAATTTATTTTAATTAGAACCTCTACTTACGGCTAGCCATGTGTGAGAAAACACTAATACCATCTGTGCCAGTTTTGATGACTTCCGGAAGAACAGCTGGGCTGTGAGAGCTTGAATTCAGCTAGACACTGCCTGGGTCTGATTTTATCGAGCTGGTGCTCGGTGGACACTCACTCCGTCAAACCTCGTGCCTCTCTGCCTGCAAGGCAGAATCAAAAGGGTCTCCAGTTCCTTGAAACCGACCGAAAGAGCTCAAATACCGATTTCAAAGTGATAGAAATGTTTTAGAGATTATCCTAGAATACTTGCAAATATGTCGTTTTGTTTTGTGTCTTTGAGTTCTAAAAAACATGTGTTCTCTTATGTCCCATTGCATGTAGAACAAGAATAATTGTTCATTTTTTGTAATGTGTCGTTGGAAAAGTCGTGATGCATTTTTGCATAAAAAAAGAAATATGTCATGATTTCTGACAACCCAATAGATGTAAAATATCATAGGCAAATGAAGCACTTGGTTATTACAAATCTCAGGAGAACAAAACTCCTTAATGGTCTATGTTTTTCACTGGCACGATCCCAAGTACATGCTTCTCCCATAGCTCAGGTCTTATTATCCGCCCCGTTCTAATGCATAGTGTTCGGAGATTGTGATGACTTTCAAAATCATTATAAAACATAAAAAATCAAGAAAGTGCATGTAAAATAAGTCATCTAGTTGGTATTTGACAAATACAAAATGAAATAAAAGCTGCCTTTTTAAAACATGATTACATAGAACTTCAAGAATGGAAGGTAAGCATAAATGATTGCAAACTCATATATATTCAACTAAGATGGATTTTTGAGAATTACAGCATTTCTCCCTCCTACTAGACAATATTAGTAATAATGAATGTGACTTTACCAAAAAAAAAAAAAAGCAACCCAAAACAAAAATACATTTGTAACCTCAGATTTATTCATTTACATTTGCCGAGTACTTAGAAAAATGTGAGGTCTTTTTATATGTTCGCCTTAATTTTATCTTGATGATATACTAAAGTGAATCTAAAGTTTATAGAGGCTTTTAAAATTATTCAAATCTGAATGATAATTGAGCTTATTTTATGCTTAAAAGCATCTTGCAGTCCAACTAGGTGGCATGGTGGTTAAAGCACTAGATCCTGATTCTGTGGCTTGAGGCTTGGACCCAGTGGCTTGAAAAATATGCTGGGCATGTGTACATGCATGTCCAAAGCCCTGAGAGGAGGAGGGTGGAGGAGAGGGGACTGTGGTGTGGCCATCTTCCCTGGGGTTGCTGTCTCACTTTCTCTCTCTCTCTGGCAAGCACACATGCCCTATAACAAAAACTAAACAAAACAAAGGAAGCATCTTCCTTCAGTTTCTGTGTTTTACGGTATGAACATGCCTTTCTTATCACTCTGTGAGGTGGGCTTTGAGTGAGGAAGGTGAAAGTTGGCAATATTAAATGACTTGCTGCTGGAACGACAGGTGGCATGGTGGTTGGGGTGCTGGACTCCCACATTGCTGACCACAATTCAAGTCCTGGACTTAGTGGCTTGCTTTCTTGCTTTCCCTTTCTCTCTCTCTGTCTGTCTCTGGTCAGATTGAATAATAATGATAATAATAAGTAAAGTTGAGTAAATAATTTACAAAATGACTTGCTGCTTACGATCACACAACTAATTTGTGACTCTGGTGTAATTACCAAAACCCTTTCCCTGCTGCAAGCGAACTTGACCCTTAATTCCTGGCTTTACGAGTCTGGAAACCAACTTTAAATGGCTCTTACTTAATTGGATTGCATAGGCACTCTGCTTGTGTAAAACCAAATGAACTAGAAATACCCAATGGGGCTTTATGCTTGAAACTTTCATGCATATGGTAGCTGGCATGTCTTGAGGAGACCTTGAAAATTGTGCCCGTTGAAAATCGTCACAAAAGTTAGTGGCTCTTTTAGGAAAGACAGCATCTTCCTGAGTGAGATGGGAGGCTTGTAAGTGAGGCCCTATGTCCTTCCTCTTGGGCTATCACCCACGAAACTTCAGGAGTGCTCTGAGAGTTGCTGTGGCCTATTACCTGTTCTCCCAGTGAATGGAGCATGGAGGTCCCCAGCGATGAGCTGTGGTTCCTGTATGCCTGAGGATGCCAAGTGGCCCATGGTGGCTGTCAGTCTGAATGTTTAGGCAGAAGCAAGAAGACCCCTGCTGGGGACTGCACAGTGAAGATGATGGACTCCACCTGCTTTTTCTGCAGTGTCCACATTATGGGGCTTTTACTCCTTAGAAACTTGGAACGGTCAGTTGGCGTAATGGCTATGTCACCGGACTCCCATGTAGTCGACCGCGGTTTCAGTTCCAGATCCAGTGGCTTAAACTCAAACCGGGCATGTGTGCATGTGTGTCCAAGATCCCAAGAGGAGAATGGAGAAGGGATTGTGGCGTGGCCATCTCCCCTGTGGGGTGATTTCTCGTTCCCTGTCTCTCTGTCTCTCTCTGTATTTTTGGCAAGCGCATGTGCCCTATAGCAAAAAAAAATACTCTCCAAAAAAAAAAAAAAAAGAAAGAAACTCACGGCCCGTTTACCTTCTCATTACATTTACTGCTGCTCCAGCTTTGTGCCTGGGCGGCCCACGACGGGGCTGCTCTGCCAGCATCTCTAGCACAGATGGCCAGCTGCCCAGTTTCCCCTCCCCTTTTATTCCAAGTCTTCTCTCAGTAATTCAGATGAGATACATTCCTGTGGACCATTTGGGAGCTGATGTGGTATGTGGGATGGTGGTACCAGTTGTTTTCCCTTTGGCCAACTGGAGAAAGATTTCACAATTTTTTTTTTTCTCTCATTTTTCCCCCCTTTCAGGCAGCCTCCTGTCAGCGAGTCTCATTGGAGATCATTGCTGCAAGACATGCTAACCATGCAGCAGAATGTGTACACCTGCCTGGATTCTGATGCTTGCTACGAGGTAACTACACACATAAACAGTTTCCTCCTAGCTCGGACAGTGTAGTTGTTACAGATTGGCGTACACAAGGACGGCCACGGAAGCGCCACTGTAAATACTCCTGTTGGATCCTAGCTAGTCATTGACAAGTGCTCTCCTCCTGTCCAGTCATGATCTCACGTGTGCTTGTGAGAGGGGGAGAAAGGAGCATCCTCTACGGGCCTGTGTGACCTTGGGCACTGGTGCACGTGCCAGGATGCTTCTGCCCACCACCCCAGGGATGAGAACCAGTGTCAGCATGTGGGGCCCAGCTTCTCCTGAGCAGCACTTCTCCGCTGTGCACAGGAGCCGGCCTCTTGAACGCCTTCCCACCGACGCACCTCTCTTCCCCGTCTCCATTCATTGCAAGCCCGACTGTTCAGGTGGTTGACCGTCAACTAGAACCTCGGAATTTTAATTGACTTCTCTTACTTCCAGGGTTTCGAGGATCACTAAACCTTGCATAATGTACCTCGGAACAGTCTTTCCCATCTGCCATTTCTTCTTTACTGCTGCACTGCAGCCGTCCTCTTTGCTTCCCTACTTCCATGTTTGTTTGTTTGTTTGTTTTTTCTGGTTTACACTGGTTCAGAGAATATCAGGCAGATCCCCCTTGGCACCTTCCACCATGCACCCTCTCTCCAGGAGCTCCATCAGTCCTGGTGTGAACCCCTCCCCACCTGGCTGCTCCACTGTCCTTTGACTTCACATACACTGTCCCCTTGCATAGAATCTCATTCTTCCTTCCTTTCCTTGGAAAATTCTTGCTACATTTTCAGGAGACAGATCATTAAGTACGTCCTCTGGGGGGGAGGGGGGGTTCCTTGGTCCTTTCCTTGCCTCTGCCATGACGTTTCTTTACAGGTTTGTCTGTGTGTGGGACCAGCAGTTATGGGAGCAGCAGTTAGTGTAATGGCTATGTTGCTGGACTCCCATGTAGTCAACCATGGTTCGAGTCCTGGACCCGGTGGCTTAAACTCACGCGGGGCGCGTGTGTGTGCATGCCCAAAATCCCGAGAGGAGAATGGAGGAGAAGGGATTGCGGCATGGCCATCTCCCCTGAGGGGTGATTTCTCGCTTTCTGTCTCTCTGTCTCTCTCTGTCTTTCTGGTGAGCGCACATGCCCTATAGCAAAAACCTCTCCAAAAAAATAAGTAAACAAAAAGATTTGTCTCTGTGTGTGTTTCTGCCGTGTGGATGTGAGTTCTCAAGCACTACTGATCCTGTCCACGCTCATGTCCCCTAGTGCAGGTTACAGTGTCCGGAATACAAAGGCTACTTAGGGCATGGCTGTCAATTGGCTGGCAGTATACTCCAGGGAGATTTACTCACATTTGAAAAGTATGTGTATCACTAATAAATTCCTCCGGTTTGTGTGGAAGAATGATTGCTAACCCATTTTTAACAAGACAGTCTAAAAGAAGTTTCTCATTTGAATTCTTTTGTTAAAAAATCCAAACATGGGGCCTGCAGATGGTGTAGCAGTTACGTTGCTGATTTTAGTCCCAGAACCGGCGGTTTGAAAATCACACCAGGCATGTGTATGCGTACGTGCCAAAGATCCTGGGAGGAGAATGGAGGAGAAGGGGTTGCGGGGTGACCATCCCCCTTGGGGGATTTCTTACTTTCCCTCTTTCTCTCTGTCTCTCTCCCTCCTTCCCTCCCTCCCTGGCAAGTGCACACACCCTAAGGCAAAAACCTCTTTAAAAAATTAAAACACAAAACATGTAAAGTGTCTTTTGTGTCACTTTGCTCTGATATCATAAGTCATGGCCCATTGATGAAATGAGACCTGAAAAATAGGTCTCTCTCTTATGAAATCACTCAGTATTTAGTTCAAGGTGATTTTAACAAAAGAACACTAATGTAGACTGTTGAGAAATGAATAGTTTCATATTTGAATTTCTAGTTTTTAAATGCTTGAAAGTCTGCAGTATTTTTAGACCACATAAAACTGCCAATATCTTCTTTACATCGAAAGCAAAACTTGAAATAAATTTCCAAGAAAATTATTACACACATGGGGTCTGAACCCTAACTGTGATTAGCAAGTCCAAAGTAGTGTCTGTAAACTTGAGTGGCATTATTTTGGTGTTTTTCTTGTTTCCGACGTTGATTCTGATTCCGAAAGGAAAATTGGCTATTAGTATATTATTACACTTGAACCCAGCTCTTGTGTGGATAATATATTATAACAACTCGACCTATTACATTTAAACAATATATATTTTTAATTATTTAATTTTATTTATTCATTCATTTTATTTTAATATGACCAGAGAGAGACGTACAGAGAGAGAGAGAGAGAGAGAGATTAAGTGAGAAAGCAAGCCTCCAGGTCTGGGACTTGAACTATGGTCAGCCATGTGGGAGTGTCCAGCGCCTTAACCACCATGCTACCTGCTGGTCCCCTAAAAAATATTTTAATACCTTTTTATGAGGCTCTGATATTGGAATGACCTCTGTCCATGAGTCTGTCTCCACTGGAAAAACTTTTGAAAGTTTAACAGTTTTGAAAAGGTTCCAAAAGATGGTAATATTGATTTGGCAAGCTTACATTTTTAAGTATCCTTTTAGAACCTCTTAAACTATGCTATATTGTCTAACTGACTTTTGGTTATTTAGGTTTTGGGGGCCCTTGGAAAATAAGTTGAAAACTTAATGACATAACTTTGAAAATATCGGATAAAGATTTATACAATGTGAAGCACTGGAATCTATGTTGTTCCCTTTAGCCAAATCTTTTGTTTTAGGGTATATAAATTGTATTTTTCAATATTAGCTATTGACTCTATGGCTTACTTGGATAAACTAAAGTGATTTAGAGAAGCCAGTGCCTGTAGGTCATTTGGGTCAGACTTAGAGGAAGCCATATTAGTCTCGCTCACTGACAATCTGCTTTCTGTAGCAATATCTTTTTCGTAGCGGCTCTCTCTTAGGTATTAGTGATTTTATCCTTATTAAACATCTCAATAAAGGCTTGTCTAAAAATGTCTCCCTTAGGAAGCAAGCCTAGGCACAAAGATGTGAAAATAGGAGAGCCCATGAAAATTGTATGGCTTTCTTAATTGTAAGGAACCTGTTGCTTCACCATAAAATCAGATTGTTTTTCATCTCTTCGATTTCTGTACTCTCTTTACTCAACCGTAGAATGAGAAGGAAGGACATTTTAGGAGTGATTTTATTAATTATGCATAGCATTCTTGGTGCAGGTTTAAGAGGATTACTTTGTGTAAGACTTTTTTGGAGTAAGTATATGATAATTACAGAATTTTATGTTAATTGATGCTGTTAGTTGCCTATTAGCATATAATGTTTTTTATTTAAATAATTTTAAATTTGAAGATAGGGAAAAAACTCTATTATAAGGTATATTGTAATTTTAGTGACTAGATGAAGCATAACATTATAGCTTAGTTAACTTGTTAGACTGAGTTCAGATGTTCTTAGCAGTTATTTATTAATGTTTAAGGTTTTGACGTAGAGCGCATGCACTCACCAAAGACAGAGGGGGATATAGAGAGAAAGTGAGAAATCACCCCTTGGGGGGATGACCACACTGCAATCCCTTCTGTTCCATTTTCCTCCTGGAATTTTGGGCATACATGCACACATACCCAGTGTGAGTTATTTATTTATTTATTTTTTTAAAGAGATATTTTTGCTATAGGGCACGTGCCCTTGCCTGAGAGACAGAGAAAGAGACAGAGAGACAGAAACTGAGAAATCTTCTCCGGGGGGGATTGCTACACCACAGTCTCTTCTCCTTCATGTCCCTCTTGGGGTTTTGGGCTTGCATCCGATGTGAATTTTAATCTGCTGAGTCTGGGACTTGAACCACAATCAACTGCATGGGAGTCCAGTGATGTAATCATTGCATCATCTGCTTTTCCTGCCCTGTGTTATTTTTAAGCTATCAGGTCTGGGACCTGAACCATGGTTGACCACGTGGGATTCCAGCACCGTAACCACTATACCACCTGCTGGTCCCACTCAGCAGTTATTATGTGTATCATAGTCAAAGACTTTTTTAGAAACTGAAGTGGATAACAGAGTAGGTCCTCTTGAGTGTGGGGCAGTATGCCTACCAGGTCCTGTTGTTAATGAATGTAAACTGTAGATACTTGACTGAGGCTCGGTTGACTCTCCGTATTTGTGGGTTCTTCAGCCAGGGGTTCGGCTGACAGAGGACTCAGCAAGGCCACACCACACCGAATGTTAGGAAGTGAGGACAGATGTGGCTTCCTGAAAGAGAGACAATGGACCCGGTGGCTTGAAGCTCACACTGGGCACGTGTGCCTGGGTGCCCAAAATCCCGAGAGGAGAATGGAGGAGAAGAGATTGCGTTGTGGTGTGGCCATCCCCCTGGGGGCTAATTTCTCGCTTTCCATCTCTGTCTCTCTGGCAAGCACCTGCTCCCTACAGCAAAAATCTCTCTCAAGAAAAAGATTACTTTCAATGCTGTGAAGTACACACAAGCTTGTGCATAGGTTACATGTAAATACTGTGCTGTTTTATATAAGAAACTTGAGTATGCTCAGATTTGGGTATCTGGGGGGATGTTCCTAGAACCAATTCCTCGTGGATACCAAGGGATAACTGCATTTATTGCAGCATATTAAAATACCACACTAAAGTTTGGCTTATTCAGTGAAACGATTCTTCAGAAAAGATGAGTTATTTTTATTGGGGTGAAATTCACATAACTCTTTTTAAGGTAAACAATTCATTGGTGTTCAATACATTTGCAGTGTTGTACAACTAACACCTCTAGTTTGGATGTATTTTTTTCCCCAGAGGGTGCACACACTTGCCAGAAAGAAAGGGAGAAGGAGAAAGCACTACCCAGTGGGGCATGCTGCAGTCTCTTCTCTTCCACCTCCATCCTGTTGGGCTTGTGGGTGCGCCTGGCTCCCTCAACCAGACTATGGGGCCGGCCTGAGGATAGATGTATTTTTAACTGATTTCATTTGGAGATCAGAGCCTTTGCTTTGTTGAGAACCAGGTCCTACCTCTTTGTCTCTAATCCCAGTTCTTTCTTTTCCCCAGATATTTACAGAAAGCCTTCTGTGCTCCAGTCGCCTTGAAAATATCCACCTGGCTGGGCAGATGATGCACTGCAGTGCTTTCTCAGTGAACCTCCCAACCAGTGTAACCCACAAAGGGAAACCCCAGTACAAGGTCAGCTATGAAAGAAGTATCGACTTGGTCTTGGCTGCCAGCAGAGAGTACTTCAATTCTTCCACCAGCCTCACTGACAGCTGCATGGATCTGGCCAGGTAGGATAACTCCGTTTTTCGGTAAAAGGGGAGGGAGGGAGCCAGACTACTACGTGAGTCCATTGTTTATTTATGCTCAACCTAACAAAAGTACAGACTGACGGTATTGGATGGGACACGGTTATTTATTGCTCGAATGTAAAACTAATTATGTTATGAATATCCATCAACTTCCTCTTGACCTTTTTTTCCTGCATGCTTTCCCCCAGTCATTTTGCTAATTACCTGTATGGCGGTATTTCTCTGCTGTTGGAAGAGCCATGTGATCGTCCATAAATTGATGTTCTGAACATTTCAGCACCGCAGAGCATCACGTTTTACAGCTGCACCGTTGTCTCTGGAATTTATTTCGATATAATGATTGTGTTAGTCATTTAGATTAATTTTTCTCCCAAATGACTAGTATTTGTTTCAATCTTAGCAAAACTTAAAAGTAATGTTTTTCCCTCTAGTGATGTCTTATCTGAGAGTGAATCATGTTTTCTCAAACTGTATTATTGAACTTGACAAAGTTGTTGAAAGCAGTTCATAAATCTTTTTTTTTTTTGAGAGGTTTTCGCTATAGGGCTCGTGCACTCACCAGAGAGACAGAGACATAGAGACAGAAAGCGAGAAATCATCCCCCAAGGGGATGGTCACGCTGCAATCCCTTCTCTTCCATTCTCCTCTCAGGATCTTGGGCACGCACGCACACGTGCCCAGCATGAGTTTTAAGCCACCGGGTCTGGGATGCGAACCGCGGTTGACTATGTGGGAGTCCAGTGACATAGCCATTATGCTAACTGCTGGTTCTCAAATCTTTTTTTTTTTCTTCCAAGGGATTTTACTTTTATTTCAAATAAAAAAAATATCAATGCAATAGCCTTTGATACTGGGAATTCTATTTGACCTAAATCTTTTTGGCAGGTGTTTCTCGGAGGTCATTTAGAAAACCGTGCTTCCTGTTTTTCCCCTTCTTTATATTCCTTTCTGCTCTGCCAGGACACACCTTCATTTTAGAGACTATCATATGTGTGTAATGTAACACTGAACTTACTGCAACCTGTTAGTGTGGGTATTTTTCAATGTTTGTAGCTATGCTGGTATAGAAAATAGTCCATACCTTCTTACTGATTAAAATATTATTTTTAACTAGTTTTTATTGAGGAAGTGATTAATATCAAAATGGTGCAGAAAGGATACATACTGACTGTAAACTTCCCTCCTTATTCTATTGGTAGTTCCCTTAACATTGTCCCAGACCTGGCAGCTTGAAAATCACCCTGGACGTGTGTCTGTGTGCACACCCAAAATTCCAAGGGGAATAGAGGAGAAGGGATTGTGGCAGGGCCATCCCTCCCTGAAGGGTGATTTTTTAACTTTCCCTCTCTCTGTCTCTGACTCTGCAGCAAGTGCACATGCCCTATGGCAAAATAAATAAATAAATAAATAAATAAAGAAAATAAAAAGCAAATGAGGGGCACATGGGAGGGCACTGCTGCATGGTGGTTGAGGCAGGAGAATCAAGGCCTGGCAGGACCTTGTAAAAATGTCTCTCTCTCTCTCTTTTTCTCTCTCTCTCTCTCTTTATCTCCCTTAACTCTTCCAAGTATTCTCCTCCCTTCTCCTTTTATTTTAAAAAAAAAAAAAAAGAAAGGAGATGGTGACGGTGTTTGTGTTTGCCTGCCTCGCACGGTTACAGTGAGGGCTAAGCACAGTAACAGCAAGCACCTAGCAGAGATGACCTGGGTTGTAGTAGATTCTCCATAAATTCATGCTGTATTTTGTGTTGTTGAGTTTAGAAGGAAACTTGGGTGAACGTATGTTACTTCTTTTTAAAACTTCCTGATTTCTCCTAGGTGCTGCCTACAGCTGATAACAGATAGACCTGCTGCCATTCAAGAGGAGCTCGATCTTATCCAAGCCCTTGGATGTCTTGAGGAATTTGGGGTGAAGATCCTGCCTTTGCAAGGTGAGTTTTCTACTTACTGTTGTACTGTTTTGAACTCACTTGGCATTAATTTATTACTGTTTCTTTTTTCCTTTTATTTATTTATTTTTTTTACATTTAATCACTGTGCATCTTTATGGTATACAAAATGAATTTCCCCATTATAAATACACTGCATATTGTTCCTGTCAATGATATTATCATACACATTATCATCAACAGGTGACTTTTCTTTTTGCGTCTATTAAATGTTTTCGTTTCCCCGATCTCTTCCCTCCTTCGTCTGTTACTCACTCTCTCCTATACTGTGTCTCGTGTCCTCAGTTGTCCTTGCTATTATATTAAATGTCCAAATGATTTTAAGATATTTGAAAATACACTAAAAGTACTTTTTGGTATCTGATTTAACCTTTCAAGTTTAAGAAGCTTTGAATGCAAATATACATGAATGATACAAGTGAAAGAATTTTCCTCCTTTCAAGATTTTAGGCATGTATGTTTACACATGCCCAAAGTTTCTCTCAATCCACCAGGTCTGGGACTAAATCTTTCTGTTGCTTCAGCCCTGGCCCCCAGCATCCTCAATAGGGAGGGTGTCTTGGTTATTAGCAGTGTGCGTGACTTAATTCCCTGGGGTCTGTTATCTCTATCTTTCCAGTCTTTCAGTTCCTGCCCCAGAATGCAGACCTTTGGTATATACAAAGTGGGGACATACAGTGCTGTCTTTCACAGTCCAGCTTGCTTCGCTTATCATTCAGTCTTCCGTATTCATCCTCTTGGGTTAAATGCCAGAGGGTCATTATTCTTTATGGCTGAGCAGTATTCCATAGAGTATCTGTGCTATGCTTTCTCAATCCATTCATCTGTTCTTAGACATTTGGGTTGATTCCATGTCTTAGCAATTGTGAATAATGCAGCAATAAACGCAAATGTGTAAGGAGTGTTTTTCTGATCGAGTGTCTTCCTATCCTAAATATCCACGAGTGGAATTGCTGGATGGTATGGGAGTTGTGTTGGTCTTTGAGGAACCTTCATATTGTTCTCTACTAATGTTCCTTTTTATGTTTTTAAAACTAAACAGTAACTAGTAATTTAATCTATTAGCAGTAGATTGTGCCCCTCACTTTATTTGTGAATGAAGTCTCAAGTGGAAACCCAAAAGAAAAATAAAGTTGTTCATTTTAAAAATTCACCTTTATAACATTTAAAGAAATAACATTGCTAACAGCAATGAAGATATTGGATGAAACAAAAATAGAAATTGAGCATTATAAATGAGAGTTTCAAATTTATATCAGTTTTTGTATATAATTTATTTTTGTATCTTATTTGAGTTATATAGATTTATAGCTAGCTATAAATGAAAATCGTTTTTTTCTTTTTCTTTCCTTTGTGCTTTCTTTCTTTCTTTCTTTTTTTTTTTTTTTTTTTTGCACAAAAAAGTTGATAGTATTTTTTTCATTGTTGTTTTACATTTTTGCCACAGGGTGTATTGGCCCATGGATGGGGAGAGGAGTGTGGTGGGGAGGGGGGTCTTGGAGGGGTGTGGGTGTGGGGTGTGGGTCAGGAAAAGCAAGGAAGCATGCTCTTGGGGATTAATCACTCTGCAATCCCATCTCCTTCATTTCTTCCTCCTTTCAAGATTTTAGGCATGTATGTTTACACATGCCCAAAGTTTCTCTCAATCCACCAGGTCTGGGACTAAATCTTTCTGTTGCTTCAGCCCTGGCCCCCAGCATCCTCAATAGGGAGGGTGTCTTGGTTATTAGCAGTGTGCGTGACTTAATGCCCTGGGGTCTGTTACCCCTGTTCTTGACTCTGGCACATTTAGAACTGGGGTGGGAGAAGGTGTTGATGAATTTATTCCATCTTTGGTTATTTTTTGTAAGTTTTTACTATAATCGCCTCTATCTGTTCTTGTCTTTAACTTCTAGTACCTTCAGATAGTGGTGGTCTGTTAGAAATTCCTTAGTATCTTTGTCTTCTGTAAAATTGAGGTTTGGACGGGCCTTAGGGGATATGAGCCAATGGGGACATTCTCCTGTTTTCAAGAGGGGTTCCCTATGGCTTCACTAAATATTAAAGTTCTGCTTCTCAGACATATTGATTACACATGGAAGAGAGTTAGCGTTATTGTTAGCTTAAGAATAATTGTTTGGAAATAATTTCTGTGTGATTATAAATATCCTGTAGCATCTTAAGAAAATATATGTAAGGTGATCATGAAATCACTAGAAAATTCTTTCACTTGTATCATTCATGTATATTTGCATTCAAAGCTTCTTAAACTTGAAAGGTTAAATCAGATACCAAAAAGTACTTTTAGTGTATTTTCAAATATCTTAAAATCATTCGGACATTTATTTAGTTGCAGTTTTCATTCAGGGAAGAGTCCAGAGCTCATTTTGCTCTGCCTATGTCTTTGCTCAGCCAAACCCTTATGCCATTGCCTTTGCACGTGTTTAAGTGTATGTGTGGATATTTTAGCTACTTACTTTATTCAAGCAGACTTGTGGATATTTTAGCTACTTACTTTATTCAAAATGATATAATACAAATTTTTTTCCTTACAGTTCCCCAAATGCTATTGAATTTCGAAAAACTAAATTGAGCCCTCATTTTTCTGTGATGATCCATCAGGAAATTTTTGCTGGTTATATTTGTATATCAGCTGCTGAGTTTGAAAATCTGTAACTGAGCCTGCTACCCTGTGGTAGCTTCTGAGAAATTTCCTGAGTGAGGAGTGTTTTAAGAAAGACATTTGCTTTCATGTCTTGACAGCTTTCCGGTTTGATGTATTGATTTGGAGTTTCTTATTAGAATGACTGTCAGAAAACCTCCTGGATGTGGAGATGGACTGTACTGTTTGTTGTGTGTGTATTTTTTTTTTTTTTCACAAATACAATTTAGATTTCAGCTACTTTTGTATTCCTCAGTAATACTAGACAAAGTAACTTGATATTTAGAAATTTATGGTCTAGGTGTTTTTATTGTAGTCCGTGTACATAGTTTATTTTGTCACTGTGTTTCAGAGCCTTCCTTTCCTATACTCTAAGAGTAGCAATTTCTCATCAGATGAAGACTAGTGGTACCAGCTAACTTTTAATTAATGACAGTAGAAAACAGCAACAGAAATGCCATTTAAAAATGATCCCGATGGGGGCCAGCAGGTGGTGTGGTGATTAAGGCACTGGACCCCTGCATGGCTATCTGAGGTTCAAGTCCCAGACCTGGTGGCTTTAAAATCACTCTGGATACCTGTGCCTGCATGTCTACAACCCCTAGCAGATTGTGGGGCTAGCAGATGGCATAGAGGTTATGTTGCTGGATTCCCACATGACCTACTGGCAAGTCCCAGATCTGGTGGCTTGAAACTCATGCATGTGTTTCCAAGATCCTGGGAAGAGAGTGGAGGAGAAGGGATTGCAGTGTGGGATCCCCCTTTGGGGGATGGTTTCTCATTTTCCCTCTCACTGTCTCTGCCCCTCTCTCCCTCCTTCTGGGGCGAGCACACATACCTTAAAGCCAAAAATAAATAAATAAATAAATACCATTTATCAATACCATATACACAGTACTAAAGTTTTTTTTTTTTTAAGTGTTCATTACTTTATAGCATGAATTCACTTGATCAGACTTGTCTTATTTTCCTAATATCTAGTATAAGTGTGAGGATTGGGCTTATATTTTTTAAGAAAGGTTAATAACTGGAATAGTGACTCCTGTTCTCCAAATTGGAGTAGTATAGTGGAAATAACAAATGGATATTTTAAGTATGGAATGAGTTTTTGGGAATCCGATAGTGGGGGGACTGTTACAGAGGAAGAATAAAAGTTTTCAAAGACAAATGTTGCCCTCTTTAAAATTTTCTCTAAAATCTGATATGTACTTCAAAAGATGACACCATGTTCTAGCTTCAAACTGACAGTTCATTTGCTGTACTTAGAAGTTTAGTTATAAAGAAAAGACCCATCTTTTGCATTATTTATTCATAAGTAGTAATAATTCTTTTTTAAAAATATGCCTTTTTCTTGATTCTCATTGATGTTGAGACTAAGACAGTTTTCCTTTTGTTTGGTTGCCTTACATTAGGGAAGGTCTTGACACCCCTTTGTGATGTCTTTGGTTACAAAGCTTTGTTTCGTCTGTCTTTTGTAGTGAGATTGTGCTCTGATCGGATCAGCCTCATCAAGGAGTGTGTTTCTCAGTCCCCCACCTGCTACAAGCAGTCCGCCAAGCTTCTGGGACTGGCTGAGTTGCTGAGGGTTGCAGGTAAGTCTTGGGCAAACTAAACTGTACAATGAGGTTTCTGTGTTTTTCTTGACATCACCCTAGGTGGCCATCAGAATATGTGCTTACAGGTGTCAGAAGAGCATGTTCTGGGTAAGGGTTAGTCTTTTCTAGAAAGATTGTCATGTCATAGAAATAAATGTGTACTTAACACTGAGCAGCTGGGATCATCTAACCTTCAAATGAACACAGGCTTTTTCACAAGGCTTGCCACAAAATGTTGTAAAATCAGGAACAGAAGTCATTGTTAACCATGTATAACCAGAAAACTTAAATATAGAATAAGCTAGTTTTATCCATTCACCTTTAGTGTCTAAAATTATTTTATTGGGTTGTCAGAAAAGTCATTACTGTTAGGCTGGAGGCCTGGGCAGCTTCGATGTGGGGGTTGGACGCCATGCCAGTCTGCTGATGCAACCTGGATCTAGTCTGTCATGAGACCTGCACTGCACTTGGATCTAACCCGGATGTAGCCCACGGTGCTCTACTCTGCACACGGGACTCTACTCTGCACACGTCACTAGACGTTATGTGGCACGCTAGTCTGCTGTCCCTCTAAACCTTTGCCATACATGGACTGTTTCTCCCTCTAAGACACTCCCCCTACCTATACCCTTATAAAAATCACTAAACCCCGCCCTAGCATGAGACTTCTCTGATTATCTTCCTCCCTCTCTCTCTGTTTCTATTGTATCAGAGAACCTCACCCTGAGTGCTCCCAAGAAAGGCTTTACATTTCTATTTTCTTGCATGGTTGCCCATTCCTTACAATTACATACTTTTTCTATGCAAAAATGTGTCAGTTGAACTTGAACAATTTGCTAGACTTTTTTGGCATTTACTATTTGGTGGACTTTTCATGTATTTTATTTAGTAAGTGGTGACTGTGTTAGTATTTTTTTACAAGGAAAATTGAGAATCAGAGAAATTAACTATCTTGTAGCAGACTGTGGCTTTGAAAGATTTTTTTTCCCTCTGTTTTATGTTTCCTTTTTTTTTTCCTTTAAGAGAGATTTTTGCTACAGGGCATGTACATTTGCCAGAGAGGCAGAGAGATAGAAAGTGAGAAATTATCTCCCGTGGGGGATGGCCATGCTACAATCCCTTGTCTTCCATTCCTCTCTTGGAATTTTGGGCATGCATGCACACACACACACCCAGTGTAAGTTTTAAGCTGCTGGGTCTGGGACTCGAACCATGGTTGACTACATGAGAGTCCATTATTACATCTGCTAGTACCAACTCTGTTTTATGTTTTCTTTAACCACACTGCTCTGCTTACCAGAGTCTTTGAAGCCTTTTCTTTTCTTTCCTTTTTTTTAATTTTCATTTTGACTTAAGCTTTTTTTCTAGAAGTGGTATTGACTATTTTTTATATAGGCACTGGTTTGAAGTTGTATTAGTCTAAGGTACATATTTCTGGCTTAAAAATGAGGGGAGTTTATGTTTCTATTTCTGAATGCTGAGAATGTATGTATTTAGTACATTTATTGGACACAGATGTGAATGTAAAATCCTAATTTGTAGACCTCTTGCTCTTAAGGTCTCTAGCTCTGGGAAGTGTTTTGTGTCGGTTGTCCTTTTCTAGGTTGGCTGAAAGCACAGCATTAGCACTTCAATCTTTGGCCTTGCAGTAGACTTGTGGAAGGGCAATACCTGGTAGGGCCGTCATCCATTATGAGGCATCTTGGACTCCTGGGGAGGACTCTGGGTGTGGCTCTGGCTCAGGTTCTGGCAGGGTTGCTAAATGGCTTTAGCTCCATTTCTTCCTCAGTCCTAGAGTCGTGTTTGTGTAGAACGTAGGTTAGTAGTACGGTCTCTTTTCTCATTATTGCTGTTTTAGTTCTGACATTGGGACTGATGCCAGAGGGGCCAGGGCTGCTTGATGATGAGGCCTGCAATCAGGGTGGTGCCACCCACCACAGCTTGGGGAATAAGGAAAGGAACTTACTGGGCATGGCCAACACGCAACGAGAGAACTGCAGAACTGAGTCCTTAACTGTTTCCGTGGCCATGGAAAAACTGCAGAGCTTACAAAGGGAAGGAACAAAGGCAAGTTATTGGGGAGGCTTGTCGGCGGCCACAGGAGGACCACAAGGACGTGGGATATTGTCGGGGGCGGTGGGAGGCAGTTTCCCTTCTGGGCCTGCAGAGCTGGGCAGAATGACAGTTTTCCTTCCTTGTAGGAGGCTTGAAGATAGGCAATAATTAGTAAGGCAGCAGAAGCAAATGGAGTGAGTTAAGGACAACTCTTAGGTCCTGGTTAGGAAGCTAAATGTGGCTTCATAATGTTTAAGTCAATAAAATCTTCTCAGCGGGTCAGATGGGGGGGGCTGAAGGCACCCTTCCCTTTCCTGTCTCCATTTCCAAGCATCTGTAAAAACTCAGCAAGGTTATTGTGATGTTAACTAATCCATTAGTTAAATATTAGTCTCTATGTGTTGTGAGGGAGTTATTTTTCTTAAGATTACTTTTATAAAACTCATCGTAATTTCAAAGATAGAAATTAAAGGCAGATTTCCTAAGTTCTAATCTCTTAAACTGACTTATTTATTTACTTATTTATTTGGAGAGGTTTTTGCTATAGGGCACATGCACTTGCCAGAAAGACAGAGACAAAGAGACAGAAAGTGAGAAATCGCCCCCCAGGGGGGATGCCCTTGCCACAATCCCTTCTCCTCTATTCTCCTCTCGGGATCTTGGGTACAATTTATTTTGTTTTTGCCATAGTGCCTTTGTGCTAGACAGAGAGACAATGAGAGGGAAAGTAAGAAATCACCCCTCAGGAGGAATGGCTACATTGCAACCCTTTTCCTCCATTATTCTCCTGGGATTTGTGGCATGCAGATTAAGTATAGTTTAGTCACTTTGGTTCTCTATATCAATTTGGCCACAATCTATTCAAAAGCTTTCATGTGGAGTTTATATTACAACTTAGTATCATTGAAAGATAAAACTAGAATCTACATTTCTTTAAACATATTTTGTTTTGAAAATTGTGTTTGTGATGGAGAAAGGTCTCAACAGGGTCTAATTATGCCGTAATCCCCTCCCCAGTCCTCAAGTTCATCAGGATTTTGTTTACACATACATGTGCCTGGTGTGTCTCAGGTCCAGCAGGCCAGGGATCTGAACAGGCAGCTATGTGGCTTCCCTACTGCTGTCTGGTATGCTGCTGAATGCATCTCAGAGGCCTGAAGGTATGTTTATTGGGAGCCACCTGAGTGCATGTAATAAAGATTACAGGTATCTGTGGTTACAGCGAGCTAGCACCTTCTGTGTTCTCTTAATGCAGTAACTCTTTGATTGTGCACAACCGCCTCTCATCAGACACATTCATTTTACAGTAGAGGGAACAGAAAAGCAGGGAGGTGAAGAGCATCGCTGTGCTGAGTGCCACGATACAAGGTCTGTTACATATAGCTGCTCCCCTCTGGGAAAGGCAGAGGGCGAGGCTCTGAGTTGTTAAGTGTTCACATGGGCTCATTTAGAATAATGCAGCCAGCTGATTGGCTGTTCCTGATCCTTTACATCACAAGCTCAAGGACACTGGGAGGAAGAAAGGGTGGGGTCACACTGAAATCTATAATTCTTTTGCAGCGTGACAGCTGGAAGTGACTGTAAACTAAACATGACTTCTAGGGCAGTAACCCTGATAGCTGTGACATCATGAAAGTTTCATGCTTATGGGTTTTTGAGGCCTTTACATGGACCTTGTATTCCACAGACTGCACTAGACTGCATTTCTTTCATGGAACTGACATTCCCAGTTGAATGTTTTTGAGCCTTTATTATGTACACAACTTGATACTGTATACTGATAGTCCATCAATGAACCAACCTCTGCTATTCAAGAGCTTAAATTCTAATAGAAGATGTAGGTTATTTTAAAAAGATGACAAGTTAGCGTTAATGAGCAGCAAATAGAGGAACATGATATGGGCAGGGCAGCTAAACCATGTGTTCACGTGAAGGAGGTGCAGTGCTGTCAGAGGAGGGAGTGAAATGTATGCTGGTGCTAAGTGTTCTTGGGAAAGTAACTTAACATCCTTGTGCTAACACGAACTGAACATTGGTATGTGAAGAGAAACACTTCAGACACTTTAATTTAGCAGAGTTTGAGCAAAAACGATTTGAATCAGGCAGCCTCTAAAATGGCTTCCAAGGAACTCCCGAGATAGCCCGGTGGTGGGGTAACGTTTATTTGCAAGAAAGGGAAAGTGACGTACAAAAATGGAAGTGAGGGACTGAAGTAGAGTTACAGCTTGGTGGGTGCCTGCAGGAGGACAGTTTAAAAGGTGGGCTGTCTGTGATTGGCTGAAGAGGAGCTGCTGCGATTGGCTCCCTCTGAGCAACTTGCTGAGAAAGCGGACTTCAGAGCAAGGCTGAGGTTTGCTTACAGGAGCTCAAACAGCTTGGAGGCCTTCTCAGGCCAATCTCGCTTAGCAGATACATGTTCTTAGACTCTAGAGTCTCACTATGATAAGTAAAAGATTAGTACTGCTGGTGAAATTATCGCATTATATCCATTTTAAGGTTTTCTTCCTACCTTGTATTTTCAGTTTATTATAATTAGAAACAGAACATTTAAAGAGAAAAAAAAATCAAAATATGTGAAGTCCCTGTTGGGAAGAGAACTTTTCCTTTACCTACTTATTCTCCAAAGGTTCCTTTCAAATTGACAATGGGCAGATTAGTGGGGGAAAGGACAAGGCAGGTTGACTTGTGTGCTGAAGTCACTCAGTGATGAAGAACATCCTGAGTAGTCGCTGTGTGTGGAGTTAACCAGGGGGGCGGGGCAGGAAGGGGAGGCGGCAGTGAAAAAGAAAAAGGTTCTGTCTGATTTTTTTTTTTTTTTTTTGGAGAGATTTTCACTGTAGGGCGCGTGCGCTCGCCAGACAGACAGAGAGAGACATAGAGACAGAAAGCGAGAAATCACCCCCCAGGGGGGATGGTCACGCCGCAGTTCCTTCTCCTCCATTCTCCTCTCGGGATCTTGGGCACGCACGCACACGCGCCCGGCGTGAGTTTTAAGCCACCGGGTGCGGGACACGAACCGCGGTCGACTACGTGGGAATCCAGCGACGGAGCCATTACGCTAACTGCTGGTTCCCATCGGACTTTCTGATGCAGATGGAATTGTGGTCTGTCTCAGGGTAACTGCAGTCTCAGGAAACAGCCCTGCAGGTTAGTGGCAGTTATATTGTAGGAAGTTTCTGTGTTAGTCAGATAAGGTGAATTTACATAAGATTTCTTTCTGCATCATTTTTCACTCAGATGTTTTCCTTTTAAAAGCATCTTTATAATTTATTTATTATTAATCTTTATTTATTTTACTTTAAAGATTCTTTTTTGGCTCTTAGGTGGTGAGGTAGGAGACAGGGACCCTAAATATATTGTTAGGATAGAGGCCCAAAATGGAATCACAAAACGGTTAAATTTTAAGATGGAGAGACAGCAGTTCGGCTGCTTGCACGAGACAGATGGCTTACAACATTGGTCAAGATTAACCTAGCAGCATAACCTAAAACAAAGGCTTTTTTCCACACCCCACCATATTCCAGAAAGAAAGTCAGATAATGGTTTTTATGGCCCAAAGCTTTTAGACAAAGTATCTCCTGATCTGAATTCATACCCACTCCAAAATTAAGAAAAATAGCACGGGACCACCCACAAGGGGAACGTGTGCACAGGAGAACACACCTGGACAAAGCCCCTCTGACCCAGAAAGACACCCCACCTGCTCCCCGCCCCCATCCCACCTCCTCTTCAGTAACCTATTTTTCTAGGACCTGCTTCCTGCTTGAGAGCTCTGTTCTTCCTTCCCCTTCTTCTTTTTTCCTTTTTTTATTTTAATTTTTTTTTTTTGGAGAGGTTTTTGCTATAGGGCGCGTGCGCTCGCCAGACAGACAGAGACATAGAGACAGAAAGCGAGGAATCATCCCCCAGGGAGGATGGTCACGCCGCAATCCCTTCTCCTCCATTCTTCTCTCGGGATCTTGGGCACGCACGCGCGCCCGGTGTGAGTTTTAAGCCACCGGTTCCGGGATGCGAACCACAGTCGACTACGTGGGAAGGGAACCAGCGACATAGCCATTATGCGAACTGCTGC
>NW_006159501.1:3592392-3604289 GCF_000334495.1 Tupaia belangeri chinensis
TCCGTCTTCTTCTTAATAAACTCTGCTTGGGGGGCTGGCAGGTGGCATAATGGTTAAGGGCACTGGACTCCTTACATGACTGACCGCAGTTCAAGTCCCAGACCTGGTGGCTTGCTTTCTCACTTTTCTCTCTGTCCCTCTGTCCCTCTCTGGTCAAATTAAAATAAGTAAGTTAATAAAGTTAAATAAAATAAATAAATAAACAAACTCTGCTTACTACCCTCTCTCCCTGTCTGTGTCTCATTCTTTGTGAGCATGAGACAAGAGCCCGTGTCCTGCAGGTGCTGGGCCTGATCACCCCTGACCACATCTGTGCGTCAGCCCTTATACTTGCCAGAGGGAGACAGAGCTGAAGTTCCCTTTGCTCCATTTCCCTCTTGCAATTTTTTAAAAATAATCATTTTATTTAACTTTATTTATTTATTTAGTTATTATTTTAATTTGAGCAGATAGGGGCAGAGTAAGAGAGAGAGAGTAGGGGAGGAAGTGAGAAGGGAAGCCACCAGATCTGGGACTTGAACTGCAGTCATCCACCTGGGAGTCCAGCGCCTTTAACCATCACACCACCTGCTGGCTCCCCTGCAATTTTTAAAGAGGATTTTGTTTTAGAGCGCATGTGCATGCTGGAGAGACAGAGAGACAGAGATAGTAAGAGGAGATGTAAGAAAGCACCCCTCTTGGGAGGATGGCCACAGCACGATCCCTTGTCCTCCATTCTCCTCCCAGGATCTTGGGCATGCAGATACATGTGCCAGGAGTGATTTTCAAGCCACTGAGTCTGGGACTTGAACCACAATGGACCACGTGGGACTCCAGTGACATAACCACTATGCCATCTGCTGCTGCGCCCCCTTGCAATTTTGGGCAAGCACACACACAGGTGCCCTGTGTGTTTCTCAAGCTTCGACTTTCAGGGCTCAGATTGTACAGTTGGCCTTGTGGGATCTAGCCACCTTAACCACCATGCCACAGGCTGGCCAATTTTTATTAAACTGCGATTCAATTCAATTTAAACTGTCTAGTTCAAAGGAGTCCATCTGGGAGGATTCATTCAAGGAGATAGTCTTAGTGCTATGGAAAACACTTATATTTTAGTTCATTTAATCAGCAAGTCACTGTTTCTCAAGGTCTTTTATAAACCCTTTTCTTTTGGAAGCATAAATTTCCTTGCCAGAAAGGAAGAGAGAGGAAGAGGGAGGGAGAGGGAAAGAGAGAGAGAAAGCTCCCCCTACTTAGGAGTGCTCACATCTCAGTCCCTTTTTTCCATTTCTCCAACCTTTTGGGATTTGAGGCATGCAAGGACAAATGCCCATTGTGTTTTTCCAGCTGCCTGGGCAGGGTCCAACCACTGTCCACCATGTGCGACCTGACTTCCTTTAATCAATAGGACACAGGACCAGCCCAAGGGAGCATAGATTTCTTTTCCTTACCTCAGTAATAACAAGACTTTTCAGTAGCATTGTAGACCACTCTAATTTTTAACTTTCTCATTTGAGTCAGTAATTAGGAACTGTTATTAATCATTGATATTTGAAGAGACAGAGGACTAATTCCATGCTTAATAAGTAGATTAAAAGGTCAAGGTTGCTGTGACCTTTTGTTATCTATTCATACAAAATCACTCTAATCTTGTGGTTTACTTTTGAGTTAATTTGAAAGACAGTGTTAATGAGCTCTTTTATCCATTGTACTGCCCTAATCAAGCCCTATGCATGTGCTTACAGGTGAAGACCCAGAAGAAAGGCGGGGACAGGTTCTCATCCTATTAGTAGAGCAAGCCCTTCATTTCCATGACTACAAAGCAGCCAATATGCATTGTCAGGAGCTGATGGCAACAGGTGAGTGGACAGTGTACTCAACACTTTGCTGGTGTCCTTTTTCCCTTATAAATAATGCAGAGGTCCGTTCTGAAATCAATTGGCTTGATTTGTAAACCAGACTCATTTTGACTTGAGCTATATTTTATGTGCACTCATAAGTTATGTGTGCTGTGTGCTTCTATGTTAATGTAAATATTTTAATGGGCTCGGATACTATATATTATCCAAGATTTGGATTGTTTCCATTTTCTATTAAAACCATGCTCATAATTTTTATTTTATTTTATTACTTTTATTTCCAGGGGGCACATATGCTCACCTGATAGAGAGACGAGAAAGGCAAAGCTCTTCCCAGTGGGGCATGGTCACAGCGCAATCCTTTTCCCTCCACTTTTCCATCCCATCTGAATTTGAGGCATGCATGCATACTCAGCATATTCTTTAAGCCATTGGGGCTGGGATTCGAATTGCTGTTGGCCTTGTGGAATCTGGCTCCATATAAACAGAGCTAGCTACTTCTTTGTGTAGCTGGCTCCGTGCTCATAATTTTAACTGATCTTATAAAGGATATTTTAACGCCATTTCATGTATTTGTTATACAAAATAACATGTAAAATTAAATACTATCTATAATCTATGTCTATATAGTCAATATAATTTTTAAGTTCTTATTTGCCAGAGGGTGCTTGCCACAGACAGACAGACAGAGGGAGAGGAAGAAAGCACCCACAATGTAGTATGGTCATCCTAGTCCTTTTCCTCCATTTCTCCATCCTGTAAGGATTTTAGGCAGGCACGCACATGCACTTGGTGTGTTTTTCAAGTGATTGGGTCCAGGACTCAAATCGGTTAGCCAGCCACGTGGGATCTGACTCTCTTAATGAGTAGGCCACAAGGCTAGCCCTTGTCAATATTTGTATTCCTTCATTTTTAAAGATAACATAACGCTTTTCACGTTAATGCTGAGAAATTGGTAAGTAGTTTGCAGCCTTCACAATTTTCCATAGTCAGGAATGACCCCCCTCATGCAGTGGTTGAGCACTGTGCATTGGGAGCTGGATCCCAGATGGCCAACCATGGTTTGAATCCGGACCCTAAGTGCTTGGATATAATGCTCGGTGCATGTGTATCTGCGTAAAATCCTGATGGGATGGAGAAATGGGAAAGGGTGCTTTCTGTCTCTCTCTTTCTCTCTCTGGTGAGCATACGTGCCCTCTGGCAATGAAAACATTTTTTTTTCATATTGAAATTCAAATTCAGGTCTCTGGAATATAAGTAGCTTTTTATGGAATAATTTCTCATTTTATGAACAAGAATAGCATTTGTTATATGTACAATGTGAAAAAACTATTCTGAGACTTGTTAATAATAGTAAAAGAGTATTTACTAGTTGTAAAAACTATTCTAGTATGAGAAAAAGATTGGACTCAACTCTGAATGTGATAGAGACAGACATACATAGCCAGTGAGCAGACCGAAGGATTCAGGGGGTAGAAAATTACTAAGAGGTGGGGGTTCTTGCTAAACTGATTTAAGAGAATCCTTGCTGAAGGCTTGCCTGTGTGGTCAGAGCAAGCGTGAGGGATGGGAAGTTTTATGTTATCGGAGGGGATCAGACACTAAGAGTGTGAGGATTCTGACTAGACCAACTTAGCAGGGTTGTGCTGGCAGTGGAGTGTGCAGTGCCAGTTATGGCGGGCACCAAGGCTGTGGCGAGTTGGGAAGCAGGCTCCCAGGAGCCGGACTAACGTTCCGTCAGAAAGAGACTCTTTGGTAATATAGCTAGGAACACATTTAAAACTCGGCGATAGGTGGATGGATGGATGGATGGATAGATAGATAGATAAACAAATCTTTCAGTAGTCACAACCTCAACATTAGAAAATTGATTTCATAAAAGAGCTGTTTTCTATAATGTTAACCAAGTGATGCTACAACATTAAATTCAGAATAATTATGGTTTTCTGTAAAAACAGTTTTATTAATCCCAAATTATTTATTTAGAGAGCTTTATAAGAACTTTGTTTTCATAAGTATAGTGCCCTAATTATTATTATTATTATTATTATTATTATTATTAAGTTTTTGCCATGGGGCACATGCACTTGCTGGAGAGAATCAGGGAGAAAGAAGATAATGAGAAAAAAAGTGAGAAATCACTTCCCAGAAGGGATGGCCATGCCCAAATCCCTTCTCTTATATTTTCCTCTAGAGAATAAGTGTGTGTGTGTGTGTGTGTGTGTGTTTTCTTTTTTGCTGTTGGGTACATTTGGTTGGCAGAGAGAAACAAAGAGACAGAAAGTGAGGAATCACCTTCCAGGAGGGATGGCCACGCCACAATCCCTTTTCCTCCATTCTCTTAGGATTTTGAGCATGCAATCCTGTGCCCCCACTGTGATTTTTAAGCTGCAGTTTCCAGGACTCAAACCATTGAGTCAGCAATGTGCGAATCCAGGTCTCTTAACCTCCATGCCAGCAACTGGTCCAATAATACACACACACACACACACACACATACATACATACACACACATATATTTTTCTTTAATAGAGATTTTTGCTATAGTGTATGTGTGCTTGCCAGAGAGACATACAGGGACAGAGAGCTAGAAAGTGAGAAATTACACCCCCCATGCCCTCCCCAGGGAGGATGGCCATGCCCTAGTCCCTTCTCTATTCTCCTCTTCAGATTTTGGGCACGCAGGCACACGTGTCTGGTATCTGTTTTAAGCTACTGGGTCTGGGATTCAAACCACGGTCGATTACATGGGAGTCCAGCAACATAATCATTATGCCACCTGCTGGTACCCAAAATACATTTTAAAAATGAAGAATATAAGGATGGCATAGGGAGAAGATCTCTGCTGATTATATAGGCTGGTTCTATTTTTGTCCTTGTCCTTGAAAGTCTGTCTTCTTGTATTAAGTGATCTTGTGTAGATATTTATTTTAAAGTCTCTTTTTCTAGCACTTTGCACTTTACAAGATGTTTTTAAATGCAAATGTTACTTATTCCTTTTAGTAGATCTAGAAGAAGGCGGCCCCTTATTGTTGTCTCTGTCTTAGTAAAAGAAGTATGTCTTACTTGGAGCTGTGTGAGACTCATGGGCACTGAGAGGCAGAGTTGGGTCACTCTCAAGTCTTCTTAATTCAGATATCTACCTTGTTACTCACCAGCCAAGCTCAGTAGATTATTTATGTTGATTGTCAGTTAATCTAAAATTTAACAGGGTTTGTCAGAAACACTTGTCTGGAGTCGCACTGAACTCCTGGATAGTGAACTAACTTGATCTTTCTTTTTAATCTTGGATTCCTAGGCTTTTCTGCTTATGTCATAATGTGTCCCTAGTGGTTTTGAACCTGAGCAGGAAGCCATTGTGTCTCTTCTCTCAGATAAAGTATTTTTCTTTTTCTGGAAGTCATTTTTTTTCTTGTCGATTTTTCAGGTTATCCTAAAAGTTGGGATGTTTGTAGCCAGTTGGGACAATCAGAAGGTTACCAGGACTTGGCCACTCGACAAGAGCTCATGGCTTTTGCCTTGACGCATTGCCCTCCTGGCAGCATTGAACTTCTTCTGACAGCTAGCAGCTCCCTCCAGACAGAAGTAAGTGCTTCTAATAGAAGAAAAACCTGGGACCAGCAGGCGGTGTGGTGATGAAGGCTCTGGACTCCTTCCTGGCCTACTGTAGTTCGAAGCCCAGACCTGATGGCTTGCTTTCTCACTTTCTCTCTCTGTCTTTCTATAGCTCTCTCTGGTCAAATTAAATAATAATAATAAACAAAATTAGATCAAATAATTCTTTTAAGAAAAAGAAATTGTGGGGAACCAGCAGTTAGCGTAATGGCTATGTCGCTGGACTCCCACGTAGTCGACCGCGGTTCGCGTCCCGGACCCGGTGGCTTAAAACTCACGCCGGGCGCATGTGCGTGCATGCCCAAGATCCCGAGAGGAGAATGGAGGAGAAGGGATTGTCGCGTGACCATCCCCCCTGGGGGGTGATTTCTCGCTTTCTATCTCTCTGTCTCTCTCTGTCTGTCTGGCGAGCGCACGCGCCCTAAAGCAAAAACCTCTCCAAAAAAAAAGTAAAAAAAAAAAGAAATTGTGGCTTCTGTTGGGGAGTTGCTAAGTTCCTTAAAATTGACGGGATAGATCTGCATAGGTTAGAATCGCGCCCTTGTTGAGAACCGTTAAATGGATGGTGAGTTTCTGGAATGTACATTTTCAGCTTGCTGTCTCTCATTACTTTTGCACCTCAAGTTTCATTAGTTTTGCACCTCGAGTTTTCCACAGGGGATTCCCATATCTGAAACTGTTGCCTCCCTTATAGAGCTACTCACGAAGTCCTCAAGAAAACCTAGAACTACAAAACTGTGTATTGGGAAACAGTGACTTTTTTCCTCTAAAGAGTGCTTTTT
Organism: Tupaia belangeri chinensis; assembly: GCF_000334495.1. Classification (NCBI taxonomy): domain Eukaryota; kingdom Metazoa; phylum Chordata; class Mammalia; order Scandentia; family Tupaiidae; genus Tupaia; species Tupaia belangeri. The sequence continues at coordinate 3,598,629 of NW_006159501.1, forward strand.
GAAATCTCAGGACTGTCTTGTGAAGAGGCAAATTTAAAAACAGCACAGCTCCTGTATAACATTGCCTATTCTTGTTTCAGGTTCTTTACCAAAGAGTGAATTTCCAGATCCATCCTGAAGGCAGGGAGAACACCAGTGTCCCAGCATTAGTTAGTAAAGCGCTGCAAGAGGTAAGTTAGGGTGAGCGGGAGGGAGCGTGGAGAGGTGGCAAGAGAATGAAAGGGGCGCACCTCACCACATGTATGAGGGGGATCTTATGTGTACGTGCGTGTGCATGTGTGTGCACACGCATGTGTGCAGAGACAGCTTTTCTTCTCAGCCTTTTTTGTGTACAAAGTATAGCCTTCATATAGAAAAGTACACACAACCAAAAGTCCAGCTCAATGACTGTTCACAAGCAGAGCACCCGAGAAACTGCCAGCCACGTATAGAAATACGACACAGCTACCCTCCCGCTCAGATGTGCCCCTCACTCACCAGTACACTTCCTAACCCTCCTCTCTCGTTCCAGAGATCGCCACCGTCCTGGAAAGTCTTGATAACCTGATCCTTGTGATTTCTGTTTTTGTTTGAAGTAATTTTAATGCCTGCCGTGCACACACATGGCCCAATAGCCCTGGAATTACAGTTTGATCTGACCCATTTTCTCACTTTACAGCAGTAGTTACATTCACTGTTTTGATTGTGAGATTCGTCTGTGCTACTATACATAGCTATAGAATGCTCATTTTTATTGCCATATCAAAATCACTTGCTGTATATCACTTACTGATTCTAACATTGAATGACATTGGTTTGTTTTCAGTTTTGGCTCCTAAAAATAATGCTGCCCTCATCATCTTGTGTGTATCCGTAGTGTGCGTGGACACACATTGCGTGTAGCACTGAAGTGTACGTTGACAGATGTGGTTAACCCCGGTAGATAATAACAAATGATTTTCCCAAGGGGTCTTACTGATTACCCTTCAACAGCAGTGTACGGGGTTGCCAGTCACTCCAAGCCAGTACCTGGGTATTGTTTCTTTTCTCAATTTTGTCTGTTCTCCTAAGCTTTAGTGATGTCTTATTATGATTTGATTTCCATTTTTCTGATTACTAAGGAGGCATTATCTCAGGAGAGATCCTCTTTTGTGAAGTCCCTATGGAAGTCTCTTATTCATTTTCTATTGGATTTTTCTTCTTTTCCTTTTCCTCATTGAAATACGTATGAATAACATTTGTCATAGCTCCTTAGGTGTATGTAAGTATACACGCGTGTGCGCACACACAGTCCATCCTGGGCGGGGAAGGAGGAACTTACATCTTCCCGACACCTGTCTACTCTTGGTCAGTGTTTGCTCCATGGGATTTAATTTATCCTGATGGTTTGAGCAACACAGAATAACAGAATTGGCTTTTTTTTTTTTTTTTTTTCGACATCAAAGACAGTGGCTCAATCTCTGATACTCTAGCTGGATAAATTAAAAGGTGATGATCTTACTAGTTTTCTTTGTTTTAGAATTATTTATTTAAATTTTACATATTATTATTATTATTATTTTTAAATTTGTTGTAGGGCACATATACTCACCAAAGAGAAAGAGAGGGGGAGAGAGAGAGAGAGAGAAAGAGAGAGAGAGAAAACAAGCTGTCAGATCTGGGGCTTGAACTGTAGTTGGCCATGTGGGAGTCCAGTGCCTTAACCACCATGCCACCAGCTAGTCCCATATAGATTGATTTTCTACAAGATTCCATCCCACAAATAAGCTTTACTTTCACAGTATAAAACGTCATTCATTTTTCTAGTATCTATTTTGAAAGATACCTATTGTGATAAGTTGCACATCTATCTCTCTCTCTCTCTCTCTCTCTATATATATATATATATATATATATATTTAAATTGGCTGTATCCGACTCGACAAGCTCGCTAATATTTCTGCACTATACAGTTACTTTTACAACTCTGGTACAAAGCTTCAGTTTGAGGCCGGGCAGATATTTAGCTTTTGCCCAGAATGTAGTTTGTACATCGTTCCACAGCTCTTTCGTAATAACATTAAACTTGACAGACATATATTGATCACACATGTGTGCCCCTGTAAATGAGCTACGGATCTCAAAAAAGCTTGTAATGTGACTTTCTGTCCTTCCAGTTTTTAGGGAGAATCTTCCTGCAGTGGTGATACTATGGTAGCACTGACCAATCCAGTTTTTTGATAAGGGAGAAGTTCCTTACCTACAGTGTTCAGTGCTGTACATTGAACATTTGAACTGTAACCTAGTGTAGAAGGAACTGAGTCGTAAATTTTATCTAATTTTTTTATAAGATTTATTTCTTGTTTTTGTTATAGGTTGTGCGTGCTTACCAGAGAGAGACAGAGAGTGAATGTGAGAAAAAGAGAAAGAAAGTGAGAAATCACACCCCAGCAGGGATGGCCACAATCCCTTCTCCATTCTCCTCTTGGGATTTTGGGCATGTATGTACATGTGCCTGGCATGCTTTTCAAGCTTCTGGGTCTGACACTTGAACTGTGGTGTTGGCCATGTGGGATCCCACTGCCTTAACCTCCATGCCACCTGCTGACCCTAAACTTTACTTAATTTACATTTAAAGGGTCATGTGAGACTCCTGGGTACTAGATTGGTTATCAGGGCTCTAGAAGAGTCAGCCTGCAGTGGAGGATCCTGTTCAGCTACCAACACTGTTCATACTCCCTGAAGCTGTCAGCCATGGCATTTTTCTAGATGCCTGTTGTGGTATGGACATATGCTGTCTTCTGGCATGTTCTGACTTGTCATTGTACTGACTAGTATTTGTTTTTCCTTTGTTGGATGCAAAACTCATTAAATTCTGTGGTGGTTTCTCTATGGATTCAGAATAACTTTAAAAATACTAGGTCACTGGAAAAGTCATGACACCCTGCCTGTGTCTCCAGCAGTGTCTCATGTCATGCCTTCTTTTTCTTTCCATGCAAAAATGCCTCATGACTTTTCCAATGACCCAATATAATTTTTTCAAATTTTGCTCTAGGGTATATGCACTCAAAAAGGAGAGAGAGAGAGAGAGCGAGCGAGAGAGAGAGAAAGCACCCACATGGGATGGCCATGCCACAATACCTTTTTTTTTCCCCATCCTCTCCTTGAGATTTTGGGCATGCACACACAAGCATCTAGAGTGTTTTTCAAAGCCGCCAGGCCTATGACTCAAACTACACAGCCGGCCATATGGGATCCAGCTTCCTTCACCACCATGCCACCAGCTGGCCCCAGAGTAATTCACATGTTAGCCAGTGGTCACTGAATGTTCTGAGTATAAGGAAGAGTTGTTGTCTTAGAAAGTCCATTTGAAGACCGACGTCTCGTGAAATCCTTCTTTCTCTTGAGCGCCTATCTTTTGCCCTTTAAGTCCTCCTTATTAATGCAGGTGCACCTCCCACCCTGCCTGTGTCTCCAGCACATGCCTTCTGAGCATGTGCTGTGTTCCAGTCATGGTGACCTTGTCACCATTCCCTGAGTGGGCTCTTTACACCTTTGGGTGTCATTTATTTTTTTGCCTGCCTGTATGACCTTCCTTATCTGTGCTCTAGTAGTCTCTCTTACCCCTTTCCTCTAAAGTGTTTTCTTTGTAAAGTTTTCCTTGAGTCCTCAAATTGCTCTCTCTTCTCTTCTGGTAAGTGCGCTCACATGATTCAGTTTCAGCACTGTATGAGGTGGTTTAGTGTTGGATGGTAATGGAAGGATGTCGCTTACCCGTGTGCTTTGTTTTTAGAGTGCTTCTCACGGGGTAAGTGCCAGGCAAATGTTGAGACAATGCAGTTGGAAACACCTGCTGCATGAAGATCAGTCTATGGTAGAGGTAAGAAGAAGAAGATAACAGCCTGAACATATGAAGCATTTCCCATTTAACTGATCCAGACATCCTGTAGTGGCTAAGGAAGTCCTGTTATGTCTTGGCCAATGCGAGGATGGATCATTTCAGCTCTCAGTATAGCACTGTAGCTTTCTCCTGTTGTGCTCAGCTCCGTGAGTTTATTCTGAATCTCCATCCTTCTTTTTCATGTCCATGAAAAGCCTTTTGTGACTTTTGGATTTCCTATTTTCTGCTTCTACAATGCTTCAGAAAATGACAGCCCGCCCCCATGGTGGCTTCTTTGGAGCAGATCACGCTGCGCTAGTGCAAGTGGGCACTTACTGTCCCATTAAAATTGTGTCAGTAAACGAAGGAGCCCACCAGCAGTCCTGCCACGTTCCACTTAGCAAGGAGAAAGCATTCTTCCAAATGATTGTCTTTTGCCTTTTTTTTCTTTAACTCCTTAAAAGCGTTCCTGTCTTCTTTTGTCCTCTTTCAGCAGCTTGTCATAGATCTAGATCTCATGAGTGCTAATCCAAACCCTCAATGAACACATTATGGCTTTGATTCATGAAACACATTTCAGAGTGTTATAGCTACTATTATTAGATCAAAACACAGTGCTTAGCTCTAAGATGCCGTGTGTTACACATTAACAGTAGATGTAATAACCACACTAAATTATAACTCATAAATGAGAGCTGACTTTATGTGTAATCTGCTTACTACTTAAGACTTTCATTACTTCAGTCGGGAAAATAATCATTTTTATTTATATATCAAGTGAAATAAAGATGTGATTGCCATGCAAGAGCATTTGCATTAGTGCAAGTGGAGCCTGCAAGTTGGGAGATATTGCTGTTGTCCCTGAGAGCACGATGCCTGTTTATAAATAGAACAAAGTGCTTACTTGGTGAATAACTACCAAAATTACAGATTTCCAGTTCCTTATTAATGTTGGTTATTATGCTGTTGAGATGGAGCAGTATTCCACCATTTAGAGTGTATTAGCGTTCTGTTTAGCTCGTTTTAGTTGTATCACTTAGCCAATGGTGTTTTCCCCAGATAAATCTAATTAGGGTTAGAAATGGATTGTATACAAGTTTTCCATTAAAAAATCATTTTCACTGTGGGAAAACTTGTTATGCACATTTTAAGTGGCTACAGATTTATGCAACTGGACTAATTAATGTTTAGAATGCAAGTGTGGGCTAAGCGTAGAGCTATTTTGAATTTATAAAAGGATGATTTAGAAATACTTAAATGAAAGTGAACAAAAGGGCAGTTATATTTTGATTTTGTTTTCTTTTTCCATTTACCAGTTTATGGGCACTTGGGTTGTTTCAGCTTCTTAGCTGTTGTGAATTATGCTGCTGTGAGTGTTGATGTACACGTCCTTGCGAGGGAATGTGTTTAGACTTCTCACGTCGGGTACCTAAGAGTAGAATTGCTGCATTGTATGGTGTGTTTATGTTTAACATCGGAATAAAATGGCAAACTATATTTCAAAGCGGCTGTAGATTTCTACATCCCCATCAGTTTTTGCAACTCCTCACTAGCACTTATTTTAACTGGCTTTTGACTGAATATTTTACTGAAGCCACTTTTAAATGTTTGCTTTCTCATTACAATTTTAATATTTATACCCCAAGTAAATGATTTTGATATATGCCTTTCATTTGCTTTTTGGCCATTTTTATGCCTTTTTGGTAAAATGGTTGTTCAAATATTTTGTTTTTTTTTTTTCTTTAAGAATTTTCTATTTAATTTTATTTATCATTATCATTTTTAATTTTGCTTTAGGGCATATCCACTCACTAGAGAGGAGG
>NW_006159501.1:3604881-3631301 GCF_000334495.1 Tupaia belangeri chinensis
AGCAAGCCACCAGGTCTAGGACTCAGAGCATAGTTGGCCATGTGGGCGTTCAGCACCTTAACCGTTACGCCACCTGCTGGCCTCTTTTTGCCCTTTGTTAAACTGGGTTATTTATTTCACTTTGGATGCAAGTCCTTTATCCAATTTGTGATTTGAAAATATTTTTCTCTTGTTGTGTGACTTGACTTTTTCTTATTTTAATAGTGTATTTTGAAGTGTAAAGGTTTTTAATGTTGGTGAAGTCCTTTTTATTAGTATTTTCTTTATTTCTTGTGTTTTCGATGTATCTAAGAAATTTATGCCTTACCCAAACTTGTGAAGGGTTTTTCCTATGCTTTCTTTCTGAGAGTCTTACAGCTTTTCAGTTTTTATATTTACTGATCAGTAATAATAAGAAGACATTTTTAGTATGTAATAAGCATAGGCTTAAGAGATATTTATATACAAAATGATGCGTTTAGAACTTTACCTCATACCATACAAAGAAATGAATAGAATCATACTTGTTTTGTTTTATATCTTATGATAACCTGTTCTTTTATAATAGATATAAAAACCTCTTATTTACTATGTACAATAATGCAAGTTATCTTGAAGTTTTAAGTGTAATAATTTCGTCTGGAATAAACTTTGGTTATAATTATTGATTTATCGATCCCCTCCCCGCTTTGTGTGTTTCAGAATTTTGGTTTGCAAGCTCATTTTGAGTGACGATACATCCGCTTCCTCCTTCCTTCTCATCCTCCCTGTTGTATTCAGTTGATTGAAATTTTCTCTAGATCTCATCTAATGATTCTTTAGTTTTGTGATTTTTCTCTCCCCAATTCTTTGGTGGCTTAGTGTACAATGGTGTTTTTCACATAGGACTCTCTCCCATAAGGTTGAGACTGTGGGAACACAAACATGGAGATATTTGGATATTTTTGTTCTCTGCCTACCTAGGTCCACAGTTTATATAACTGTATAGTCCTGGGCAGTAGATCTGGCCAGTTTTCCCAGTTATAGGGGATTCTTTTGATTCATAGCTCTTCTCTGAAAAGGAACTTATGACAGTCAATATTACAGTTCCTAAGCCCCCAAATGTTGAACTTCATTGAACTTAGTTGTCTCTTAATTGTTTTTCCCCTATTGTCAGTATTTTGTAGCATAGCAAGTGTACTGAAACTTGACTTCAGAGGTCCGTCTTGACTGGAATTCATAATGTTTTCTTTAATTACAAAAATAATATAAACTTTTATTCTAACAGCTCATTTATGGGGGCATAGGGGACCTCAACATTATCTGGCATATTTATTTCTTGAAAGTAAAAAATAATTAGGGACCAGCAGTTGACCTAATGGTTATGTTGATGGACTCCCACGTAGTTGACCGTGGTTGGAGTACCGGACCCGGTGGCTTAAACTCACGCTGGGCCCATGTGTGTGTGTGTGCCCAAGATCCCTAGAGGAGGAAGGGATTGCGACGTCGCTATCCCCCCTGGGGGGTGATTTCTCGCTTTCTGTCTCTCTGTCTCTCTCTTTCTGGTGAGCTCACGTGCCCTATAGCAGAAAACCTCTCAAAAAAAAAATTAGATGTGAAATATCTTTGATAAAATACTAACATTTGTTGACTTTTGATAAGGGCATGCCCTGGAGAGACAGAAAGTGAGAAATCACCCCCTGAGGGGATGGGATGGCCACCCCACAATCCTTTCTCCTCCATTCTCACCTCAGGATTTTGGGCATTCATCACACATACCCAGTGTGAGTTTCAAGCGGCTGGGTCCAGGACTCAAACTGTGGTCTATTACATGGGAGTCCAGCGATGTAACCATTACGCCATCTGCTAATCCCTACTTGTAGTAACTTTGTATTTTCTGTTTTTTTTTTTTTTATAATGTAAAAATAATTTAACCAAGAATTAATTAGTACATAAGATAAGTTAAAGAGAAAGTCGTCTTCCTTTTCTCTCTCTATCCTTTACGCCCACCCATTCCATGAATTCCAGTGCTCAAGGATAAAGTCTTACGTTTATATATATCCTTTCATACTTTTTCTCCTCTGTCTCCTGGAGTAAAGTTATTTTGCCTTTTTTTTTTTTTGAGAGGTTTTTGATATAGGGCGCGTGCACTCGCCAGACAGACAGAGAGAGACATAGAGACAGAAAGCTAGAAATCACCCTCCAGGGGGGATGGTCACGCCGCAATCCCTTCTCCATTCTCCTCTCGGGATCTTGGGCACGCACGCACATGTGCCTGGCGTGAGTTCTAAGCCACCGGGTCCAGGACATGAACCGTGGTCGACTACGTGGGAATCCAGCGGCATAGCCATTATGCTAACTGCTGGTTCCCTTATTTTGCTTTTTTAAATTAAAATAAATCCATGTCACATACGTTATTTTGCAGCTTGCCATTTTGTGTGTGTGTGTGTGTGTGTGTGTGTGTGTGTGTGTGTGTGTGTGGTTATGTGTCGTGGAATCTGCCCTGTCATTATGTGGAGACCATCAGTGTAATGGAAGCATGGTGTTCTTAGGATGTGTGTACCGTGATTCATTCCCCTCTTCCTTTGCTTTTGCACATGTTGCTCGTGTCCACTTTTTATTTCAGCTGAATGGGACTGAGCATTTTATGTGTTCATACTGGTGCTGCCTTGGGGATAAGATGGTGAAAACGGGCTCCTGGGTCAGTGTGGCCTCTGTCCTTTGTTCGCCGGAGCTGCGTACATCCCGACTTTGTAACGTTTACTGTTGAGATGCCAGCACATCTCTGGAAACCCAGTGGGCCCTCTTAATTTTGGGTATTACTATTTTTTTTTTGGACTGCATCGCTTGGTGAGTGTTCTCTCTGTGAGATTAAGTCCTCGGGAGTCATGATAGCAGGGATCTGGACTTTGCCAGGGCACCAGCACATTTCAGAATATTCACTCACGCGTTTCAATCAGCATGCAGATCTGACCGAAAGAGGAAATGCTCATCATAGTTTCATTCTTCCAGCATAAGATGTTTACTCAGTTGATAGCTCGACGCTCAGGGTTGTGAATCATACCATTTTGAATGAATTTGCAAATATATATCATAGACTTTATTCCTCACAAAGGTTAAAATTAGCTGCCTCATCATTTAGCAAGTGCCGTTTGAATTCTAGATTTTCTTCTTTTATCCTGCCGTTTCCTCAGAGGACTGGTGCATTTCTACAATAACATATTTGTTTTGTTTTAAAATGACTTTATAGCAATAAGAAATACATTTCTTCCTTTTGTCCAGGTTTGCCATTTAAATCCACTTTTAAAAGACATTTTGCAAAAATAATACACTTAAGTTGTCAGTCAGTAACAGAGAAATCTGTGGGTGTTAACAGTGTCCTTTAGGGAAGCGTCATGATATTACTTTTCCAGTAGCCCTAATATGTATCTCTCCGAGAGACCTTTTCTCCACTGCTTTGGTTTACACTTGGCGGTGGCTGCATTTTCTCTATTTCCCTCACTGGTTTTTACCTACACTTCACGAAGTCTTCTGTCCTCACCATTTCACCACAACAGTTTGCAATAACCTCTTGTTGATAAATTCCTGCGTCAAATCTCAATCTTTATCTAGTGACATGTAAGTAACATTTGACTTGTTTGTTTCAGGGACAACCCATTTGTTTTGTTTTCCTGAGACCTCAGTGACTGATTGTTCTCATAATAATCTTTGGCTTTGCTGGTTTTTCTCTAGCTAAATGTTCAATACCCCAGGCCTCAGTCTTTTTTTATTTAATTTGATATAGGTTGTGAGTGCTCGCCAGGGGCAGGGTATGGGAGGAGGAGGAGAGAGAAAATGAAAAAGTCACCCCACATGGGCTGGCTGTGCTACAATCGCATTTGGTGTGTTTTTCAAGTCACTGGATCTGGGACTCCAACCACGCAGTCAGCCTTAACCATCATGCCACTGGCTGACCCCAGGCCTCAGTCTTTAAAACTCTTCTCTATCTGCACCCATTCTCTAGATGGTCTTATTCATTACCATGACTTCATTATCATTTTTTTATGAGATTTTTGCCTTAGGGAGCATGTACTCCAGGGAGAGAGGGAGAGAGACAGTGAGAAGGAAAGTGAGAAATCACTCCCCAGGGGAGATAGTCATGCCTCAGTCCTTTCTCCTCTGTTCTCCTCCTTGTATCCTGGGTACGCACACACATGTGCCTGGCATGATTGTCATGCCACCGGGTCTGGGACGAACCTTCTTGTCCATGGGGGAGTCTAGAGAGGTCACTGCTTTGCCATCTGCTGGTCCCTACCATGACTATAAATACCCATGTTGTGCTGAGGATTCTCTGTTTCATAGCTCTAGCCCCACGGTCTCTGTCCAGGCTTGTAAGTCCAGCTGCCAGTCCAGCATCTGTGCTCACATTTCCTGTAGACACCCTGATTTCTGTGGGTTCAAGTAGAACTGTCAACTCCCATCCCCTTCCTCTACCCGCGTGCCTCACCTCTGCAAACAGCTGTGCCTTTCTGTAGTCGTGCCCTGTCGGGAAGTAGCAGCTGTCTTCCTAGTCGTCCACGCACAAGCCTCGCTGTCATCTCTCATTCTCCTTCCCGACATAGCCAGGCTGTCGGAGAGCCCCATTGGCTCCGCTCTCACAGTGGGCTCAGAGTCGGACTGCACTTGGTCCTCAGCATTGCTGGGATCCCGCCCTGGGTTATCATGTCTACCTAGAGTTTCGGAGCCACGTCCTACGCGTCCCTTTTTCTTCCTGTCGTGTGTACTCAGCCATGCTGCCAGAGCAGTTCTTTCAAGTTATGTCAGATCATGCCTACCTTTTCTTTAAAACCTTTCAGTCAGAGTAAAAACTAAAGTTTTAATTAATTTATTTAGTTTAAAATCTTAGTTATTTCTTCCAGGAGAGAAGGCTATAGAGTGAGAGAGAGAGAGAAACAAGTATCCCTAGCAGGTACCTCATGCTTCAGTTCACCCCCAGCTTTTGCCTGCCCTTGTCCTGGACACACACAGACAGCATGTACAAGGAGGCCCTGGGACGTGAACCCGGGACTGAAGTCTCGCGTGGCAGAGCATTGCATTCCTAAAAAAAAATTCCTGCGGTGCTGCCATCTGGCCCTTTCCTCAGGCCCCCAATAAACTAAGTTTTACAGTCACCTACAAGGACACATGCTCTGGCTTCTCCGCTTCCTGTGACGCTGTATTCCCACCCCCACCTGTCCCCACCGCCAACATACACAGTCACCTTGCTCAGCTGCCTCCATTCCCATTCTTTAAACATTCCCAGTAAACTTTTCCTCTCGGTCCCTGTACTTGCCCTACTCTCCCTGGACTGTTCTCTCCCTCAGTATCCCGAGACTTGTCCTCTCACTTCCTTCAGGAGTCTTGTCTCAGTATTGTTCGAGTGTCTTCCCCCACCATTCCACTTTACTGTTCTCCCTTGCCTCGCCGTGTCACTCACCTGGTACACCTCTCCGACAGCCTGTGCGTTTTCCACTTATCTCCTCCTGGAACGAAAGCTCTGTGTGGCAGACTGCGTTCGTTCTGCCAGTGCTGTGTTTCCAGCATCTAGCACAGTGCCTGTCACAGGTGAGTCACAGGTGTCTGCTGAAACGTGAATGGATATATGAGAAGGTGACGGCAGGGACAAATTCTGCTAATACCAGGGAGGAATATTTGAATGGGGCCCAATTTGCAAAGTTCTCAGTTCATTGGTAAAATGAGGCTGTTTTTGTCTTTCTTTACTAATGTACCATGAGTTCCTTGGGAACAGGAGTTATAGCATCTTTTTTAATCACCAGAGAGTATGTGTGTGCATGCTTTAGTTCATAAAATGAGACTAAACTCAAACTTTTGATCTGACTCCCAGTGCACGGCGTTTACTCATTGAGCTTTGGGGTTGACTCAGCGTAGATTATATCTTAATTAGCATGCTAACCCTATTGCTTAGGGCTGGGTCTTGAACACAGGAGGCATGTCAAAAATATGTGTTCAGGAAACTTACTTTGAAAGTATATCTAGAACCCCAAATCATTCATAAAAAGTGATTTAAATAGCCAGTTGGTGGCATAGTGGTTAAGGTGCTGGACTGTCACATGACCAACAGTGTCGAACTACAAGTCCCATACTCAGAGACTTGAAACTCACACCAGTCTTGTGTGCATGCATGTATGCCCAAAATCCCAGGTGCAGAATGGAAGAGAATGGATGGTGACATCTGTTTTTCTTGATTAGTTTTCTTACTCTGGGCCCAAGAATGCTAGATCCCAGAAGGGCTGGGTTCCTTCATCCACTGAAATAGTGTACTTAACTTGGCGTGTCTGTGAGTGCGTCTGTGACCTTGTGTTCGTGTGAGTGCACATGCCAGTGAGTTCAAGTTTCTGAGGGAAGGAGTTGGCTTTCATCAGATATGTGTGGAGATCCATGGCTCCCAGAGAGGAGAAGAGCTGGTCTGTGGCCTTTCCTGCAAATTAGCAGATGAGTTGAACATGTGCCAATAGATGGCACAGAGGTTAAAGCTGCTGAATCCCATATTGCCAACTGAGTGGTTCGAGTCCTGGACCTGACACTTTGAAAAACAGGCTGAGTGCAGGTGCAAATGTGACCAAAATCTTGAGAGGCAAGTGGAGGAGGGGAATTGTGGCATGGCTGAATGGCTATCTTCTCTAGGGTGTGATTTCTCACTTTTCCTCTCTCTTTTTCTCTGTTTCTCTCTGACAAGTGCAGGTGTCCTATAGCAAAACAAAAAAAACAAAAACAAAAACAAAAAACCCGATTGCATTTTTTAAAAGAGGTTTATGCCTTAGGGCGCATGCACTCTCGGAGAATGTAGGAGGGAGAGAGACAGAGACAGAGGCAGTGAGAGGTAAAGTGAGAAATCCTTCCCAACACCCGGGGTGATTGGCTATACCTCAGTCCCTTCTCTCCTGTTCCCCTCTCAGGATCTCAGGCTCGCAGTCAAGCGAGTGAACTAGGAGTGACTGTCAAGCCGTTGGGTCCAGTACTTGAACCATGGTTGGCCATGCAGCAGTCCAGTGACATAACTGCTTTGGCATATGCTGCCTCTATGATTACGTTCTTGAGATTTTGAGATCAGGACAGTATTTGCTGTGTTTGGTGCATGGAAGCACATTGGAATATTTTAGGCTGTATTGGAGAAGAGGCAGTGGTTGAAGGCACCTGGAGCTCTGTATCTTTGCCTGGTTAGTGCGCCATTAGTTCAGCTCACAACAGACCAATAGTTTTCTGAGAAATTAACCTGCATATTTCCACACTAGAAGAATCAACTCCTCAGAATATTCATTATTGTAATTGACCAGTGAGAATCGTTCTAGTGAGTCACTCTTCACGTGAACTGTCCTTGTTCTTGTTTCTGTTTGGTAGTGGTATCTGTTGCAGGATTTGAAAAATATTAGCACTTCGTAAGTTAACCTTTGAGCTGTGGAACACACTTGATATTAATGAGGTTTCACGTTAAATTCTTTGCTGGGAATTGTTGAGTTGGTTTTGAGGTTTATTCTATTTCTGCTGTTACACATTCTTAAATTAATTAGCAGTGTGCCACTACGAGTGTAGAAAGTGCCAGTGTAAGCCTTTCAGGGTTAAATTTTGCCTAACCTCTTTTTTCTTTCCCCATTATATGATGTTGAAAGAAAACTGTTTTTCCCATTAATGTTTCTGGTTACACTGTGAACTTGGTAGACCGCCCCCAAATTAAATGTTTCTTCTTGGTCCAGATGAGGCTTTTGTTTTACTTTCTCTTTTGTAATTCTCATTAGGGGAAGCGCTTACAGAAAGAGAATTATCTCATACTTTCTGCATGTGTGAATATTATTGACCTTCTGAGACAACCTTTTAAGTTTCATTTGTTTTAAACTTTCTATCTTGAGCTAGCCCATTATATGAATAGATGTAAAGTTTAGTTTCATGTTATGAAAACAGAGTAATTATTTTGTGGTGTGCATTTTTGGGGATATCTTTCAGCTGGTTTGATTTACGTTGGAGTGAAATTGTATTCTATTTAACTGCCACATTTCTTACCGTGTTTATATTTTCGGTTCTGTACTTGGATTAGTTGATGGCATTCAAATCATTCAGTACGCCCTCTCAATTACGAAGATTCTAAAGATGAACAGGAGTTGAAAATGTGACATGAAACCTTATTTGAATAACATTTGCCTACTCTAGACACAACATATTAAGCTTTTGAAAATTTATCTTCAAGCATTTAAAGATGCAGTCAAATCCTTTTTTTTTTTTTTTTTTTCTGTAGGCTACATGTGCTCTGGAGAGAGATAAAAAGAGGGGGAAATTGAGAAATAACCACCCTTTAATCCCAGGAGGGGATGACCATGCTGTAGTCCCTTCTCTTCCATTCTCCTTTTGGGATTTTGGACTCACACACATACATACCTGGCATATTTTTCAATCCACTGGCTTTTGGACTCCATCTACTAGAATCTAGCACCTTAATCACCATGCCACCTGCTGTCCCCAAACCGTATTTCTTACACCTGTCTATAGATCAAACTATATGTATTCAGGGAATATTATAATAAATAGTGTCCTAGTTCTTGAATAGCTTGCAGCCTAGATGGAAAAAAAGACAAAGAACAATCATAATACTAATCTGCTGCATACATTAGAGGTGTTCATAGTGTTATCAGTGGCAGGAGAGGGCAGCGTGTTGTCTTAATGAGATCTGACTTACAGCAAAAACATTACGTGTCAAGAACACTTAGAGGAACATCTTCGTGACCTTGAAGTAAGTGAAAATTTTTTGTACATTTGATGCAAAAAGTACAAATTGTAAATGAAAATTCTCCAGTTAAGGACTTCTGTTAATCACAAGAAATCATGAAAAGATAATTCAGAGTGATAGAAAACAGACAAAAGTGGCTTACTAACAAGGCATCTGTATTTAGGATATGTAAGGAACTCCCGCAGGTGAGTAGTGTCTGATCTTCTTCGTTGCTCCCCTTTACAAACTCGGTCCTTGACAACTAGTTCTTGTAAGTGTCACTGCCCGTTTCTTACCTCTGCCACACTTAGCTTTGCGTATCAAACCTTTAATGTTTGCGTGTGTCCCTGATTTTCTTCTCTTTTTTTCTTTCCCTTACCCTTAGTAAGGTCCAGCGTGGCGTTGCTGCTGCTTTACTGAATGGCTGGCTGTAGAATCTTTCGATTCTTCTCTTACCTAGCTTACCTCACACCCTTATCACAATTCGACAATTAGAAATAAAAATATTTCAACATATACATTCAGGTGGGGAAAAAAGCCCATGGTAACCTCATTGCATTCCCAGTTTCACTACATTAATTTGGTCCCAAATTATATGGAACTCAGGCTAATAATACAACAGTCTCCTAACTGAATTTCTGCCCCTGGAATAATATTTCTGAAATATTTCCATTTAAAGCCTTTTAGTGATTCCTATTCGTTCAGGTAGTGGGAGGTTTCGGACTTACCTCTGCCTTACATTCATCCTCAAATCTGCCATTTCCGTTTCTCTGCTCTTTTCTTCGGCTTAGTTGAATCCTTTAAGTTTCTTCCAATTTTCTATGTTTTAAAAGTTGCATTCTCCAACTGAAACCATCTTCAGCATTTCTTCTCTGGAAGAAAATTCTTTCCTGCCAAAATGTTCCCTTCTCTGTGAAACCTCCTGTGATTGCGTCCCATCATGTTCTGGCAGTATTTCATGTGTACTTCTTTGAGAAATTAATAGTATTACTAGGTTTTAAAATTTTTTTATTCTTAAAATTTTATTTGTTTATTTATTTTTGTAAGGTTTATTTCTCCCATGAGTGAGAGGGACAGAAGGGAGAAAGAGGAGAATGAGCCCATCAGGCCATCAGGATCTTGAGGCCATGGTGTTACCCCCCGCCTTCAGCTGGCCCAGCATACACAGTAAGGCCTCTGAACTCGAACCGAGAACCTTCCCTTATGGGATTGCCTTGATTAGCATCATATTTTACACTGCCATTATGTGGTCCCTGACATATATTATTAAAGTTTATTTATTTTTTTAAAAGAATGAAAGAGAGAAAGACAAGCTCCTCAACGTGGTCCCATGCTGTGGTCATCCCCGCTTTCCAAGCCAGCCAGGATCCCAGTTGTGTGTACCTGGCATGTACAAGTTGGCCAGGGAACTGAACCTGTGACCCTCTATGTGGATCATCACTTGAGCAGCACATTACTACTGAACTGCTGAGTAGATTCTAGAAGTTGAGCTTATTCTTTAATTCTTTTCTCTATATCTTAGCCTCCCTGCCTAGTTTCTCATTTTTGTCACCACGTTGCTGAGTATAGTGCATGTCACCAGATAAGAGTCAGTCAGTGAACAGTTACTGAATAGCTGAATGAATTCTAATTCATTTCTGATTTTTCTATTTGTAACTTTTTTTTTTTTGGAGAGGTTTTTTGCTGTAGGGTGCATGCGCTCACCAGAAAGACAGAGACAGAGAGACAGAAAGCGAGAAACCACTCCCTAGGGGGATGGCCATGCCGCAATCTCTTCTCTTCCATTCTCCTTTCGGGATCTTGGGCACGCATGCACACGTACCTGGCGTGAGTTTGAGCCACCAGGTCTGGGACTCGAACTGTGGTCAGCTACATGGGAGTCTAGTGACATGGCCATTATGCCAACTGCTGTTCCCCCATTTGTAATTTTTTAAGTAACTGAAAAGTATGACCAATAAATAAAGATGCTTACTATGTATTTTACATATATTTGCATATATACATGAACAGATTCACACATAGACATATAAAGAGAGAAATCCTGTATAGTTAACTCGGATTCCTTCTCCGTTTGTTTCTGGGAGAACTGTTTTAGGCAGTGTTACTCATGGAGATCTCAGACACAGCACTAGTTTCAGTCAGTGCAGGGCCTATTAGGGGGAGAAACCTACCAATAGGAGGAATTGGCATGTGCACGATCTCCAAAGCTTTCGGTCCCCACAGACAGGCATGCTTACTCCAGACCTGGTCGGCTGTGTGCACAGTGACAAGCTGCCCAGTGGGAAGAGGCCTACCCCTATCATGTGGTATAGGAGCCAGAGGTACCATTTACACCACTGTGTGACTTCAAAGCTGCAGAGCAGAGGGGCCTCTGGAACTCAGGACCGGGAAGTATGTGTTTCTTCTGCTAAGTCAGACCTCGTGAGCCAGCTGTTGCAATGTTACCAAAGTGGGGTGGAAATGAGTCTTCACTGCCATCTCTTCAAAGGGAAAAAAATAAGGGAAGAAAAAGTAATGTAATGTCACCTCTAAAATGACAAGTTTTGGTTTTGTGTTCCCGTCTAGTTTTTATGCACGGTAGACACATAAAGCACTTAGTAAAGTTCTGGCAACTTGCCAGCATTCAAGACTTGCCGTCTATCAGTATTATTAATTTTTTTTTGAGGTTTTTGCCATCGATTGTATGCACTTGAGAGAGAGAGAGAGAGAGAGAGAGAGAGAGAAAGAGAGAGAGAGAGAGAAAGAAAATGAATGAGAATGAAACAGAAAGTGAGAAATCATCCCCCAGGTGGAACGGCCATGCCACAATCCCTTTTCCCCATTCTTCTCCTGGGATTTTGGGCATGCATGCATGTACCTGGTGTGAGTTTTCAAGCCAACAGGTCGGGACTCAAACCATGTGAGAATCTAGTGCCTTAACCACATTATGCCACATGCTGACCCCTTTACTGTTTTGTTTTTAAGTGTATTTATTTTGTTCATAAGAGAACACACATGTATGGCATGCAGAGAGAGAGAACTGAGTGAGGAAAGCCCTCAACAGAGTCTGGTCACACCTCAGTCCCCTTCCCTCAGCCCTCCTCATCAGGATCTGGGTGCCCAGACATGTGCCGACCTGTTTCCAAACCTGCCAGGGTTCCAAGTCATAGCTGGCCACGAGACTTCTTTCCAGCACTGCAGTTCATTTTGCTGCTGGCAGCACCTCCTACGCCGGGCCTCTTATTTCTTCTGGGCAAGAGTTGTGTTTCCTCCTATCTAGGATTTCCTACCGTGGCTGTTTCAGAAGTGTTTGATAATGAACTTTGATCTTTGTCTTCCTCTTCCCTCCACAAAGGAGGATGGTTCGTTTTCCTGATTGCCGAAACTGGAAATTATTGAGGATGTGCGGCGTAGCCCCTGAGGTCCCTGGGGGGATGCCCATCGATATGGAAGGTGCTTTCCACACTCGTCCTGCCCCAGTCCTGGTGCACGGAGCTTAAGCGCACGTGTGTCCATCGTCCTCCGTCCTTCCCTTCCTTCTTGTCCGATCTGTTCCTCTCTTCCCCTCTCTCCTCATCGTTACACCCCAGTGTGTGTTTCATTTATAGCATCCCTCGGCATGGGTAGCCACCTTTCAGGCTTGGAGCCTCACGTGGCTCAGTGTTGAACAAGGTGGGTCAGAGGCACTTCTGGAAATCTCCACTCAGTTTTCCACCACTGCACTGATAACAGTGATTCTGGTTGGGTGTGCCTACGTTAGAGACCCAGATATTTGAAAAAGGTTCTCTACAATATAGATTTGCAGAATGGTTTTAGCCTAATTATAGCTATAGATTTAATCCATGTTCTCCACTCTTCCATAATGACAGTATTTCTCTCTGATTTCTGCTTGTAGCTTTTTCATTGCCAGCGGTCGCATGTGCTTGGCAGAGAGAGATGGGATGGGGGTGAGAAAAGCACCCCCCACAGGGGTGTGGTTATGCCACCGTCTCTCTCTCTCTCTCTTTTTTTTTTTTTTGAAGAGGTTTTTGCTATAGGGTGCGTGCACTCGCCAGACAGAGAGATAGAAAGTGAGAAATCACCCCCCAGGGGGGATGGCCATGCCACAATCCCTTCTCCTTCAGTCTCCTCTCGGGATCTTGGGCACGCATGCACATGTGCCTGGTGTGAGTTTTAAGCCACCAGATCCAGGACGCGAACCACTCAACTACGTGGGAGTCCAGCGACATAGCCATTAGGCTAACTGCTGGTTCCTGCCACCGTCTCTTCATCTCCATTTCTCTGTTCTGTTGAGATCTGGGACATGTGCACATGTGGTCACATGTGGGGTCTGGCTTCCTTAACTACTAGGCTGTGGGACTGGTTTTGTTTTTTATTTTAATCAGTCAAGGTTCAGTTGGAGAAAAAGAAAATATCCTGGCTATTATAAGCACCAGGTGATTTATTTTGTTTTAATGAGAAGTTGGAAGCTTAGAAAATCACCGAAGGGACTGAGACGGCAGGCTTTTGATGTGTTTCTACCAGTAACTCCTAGAGGCACAGTGTAGAGCTTGCTCAGGAAGGGATCCCGGTCTGCCTAGACAGCTGGGAAATGAGCGAGGCCCCAGCACTGTGGCCACCCTGACTCTCTAAGGCACAAGCCTCGAAACAGAAGCTCCTAAGTGACTTTTAACTCCCTTTACCACTGATGCGAAAAAAGCAACCAGAACTAAAAAAAAAGAAAAACGAGCTGAAGTACTTCTTGCCAGTAGCAAATCACAGACATGGCAGATGTATAGCTCCCTCCCCCAGATTTCATGTAGCCTGTATATAAAACTTGAAGAAACTGGGTCATAGGCAGAGCACCAGCCGTAAGGGGGCCCAGGAAATGTGTTTAGCTTCCCCACGTCTAGCCATAGTAACAGCCTGTAAGGGGATCAGATGACAGTGAGTGAGCCAGTCTGTAGCACCTGCCCAGTCCGAAACCCAGGAGGGGGCTGTTTTCTATTGGCACCTTTACCTCAGACAGCTATGTTCTGCATGGTCGCCCTGATCGTCTGGGAGCAATTTTCTACGGCTTTTCCTTTGTTAATGTGCCGTCCATTCCCCCTGTTTTCATAGTTAAATGATACATACTATTCCATTGAGTTGATGGCTTATACATTTCCTAATGTTCAAAAATCCCATAAGAAGCAGTTTTTTTGTTTATTACCTATAGTTGAGAATACACATAGCCTTGAACCACGGCATCCTGGGTAAATTGTGAACACGGTTTAGCACAGTTTAAACATGTTTCCCTTTAGAAGGGAGAATCTCAAATGTACCTCCATTTACGTATCCTCACACTAGTTTCTGTTTTGTCATGCTGCTGTAACATATGACTTGGCAACTTTAGAGAAGTTTTTTTTCTTTTATTTTCATTTTTATGTTGTATTTCCCCCTCTTCCCAACCCCCCCCCCAAGGCCGTGTGTGCTCGCAGGGGTAGGGGGAGACAGAGACAGTCAGAGGAAAAGTGAGAAATTACCCATGGGGGATGGCCATGCCACAATCCCTTCTCCTCCATTTTCCTCCCAGGATCTTGAATGTGCATGCACGTGTGCCCAGTGTGAGTTTCAAGCCACTGGGTCCAGGATTCGAACCACGGTCAGCCACATAGTTCAACTCTGTAACCGCTGTGCTATCTGCTGACCACTTAGCACCTTTAAAACAACATGCTTTTTTTTTTTACTTTTCATTTCCCGGATCTGGCAGGTTTGGCTGGATTTGCTTAGTATCTCACAAGGTCAAAATCAAGTCTGGAGACAGGAGCAAAATCTGTTTCTTTGCTCCTGAGTGTCATTGACAGAATTTGTTTCCATGTGGTTGTAGGACAAGGGGTCGGTGGCTATCTCCTGAGGGCTGTTTTATTTCTCGAGATCGCCCAAATCCCTTGGCTTTGGCCTCTTTACCTTCAAAGCAGTCACATCCTGAAGCTGAGGCCCCTCATGTGGAAGCTCTTTAGTTAGCACATGGAGATTTTCTTTTTTTTTTTTTTTTTGGAGAGATTTTTTTGCTATAGGGTACGTGCGCTCGCCAGACAGACAGAGAGAGAGACAGAGAGACAGAAAGCGAGAAATCAACCCCCAGAGGGGATGGTCACGCCACAATCCCTTCTCCTCCATTCTCCTCTCAGGATCTTGGGCACGCACGCACATGTACCCGGCGTGAGTTTTAAGCCACCGGGTCCAGGACGCAAACCGCGGTCGACTACGTGGGAGTCCAGCGACATAGCCATTACGTTAACTGCTGGTTCCCAGCACATGGAGATTTTGAGTTCTGGCTGCCTGCTTCACAATTGGCAGGAGGTTCCACAACCTTTTAAATACCATTGATCTTCCACTTGTTTGGATGAAAAACAGTGTCTTTTAACATTTAAAGGTGGATGGTCTGAATCTTCTACTTTCACCTGGTTCAGAGTAGCCTTTTTCAAATGAATAATGTATTTATTAATTAATCTAAGTATGACGTACTTAAAAATGGGAACCAGATAGGACCAGCAGATAGTGTAATAGTTATGTCGCTGGATTCCCGTGTAGTTGACCACGATTTGAGTTTCGGACCCAGCAACTAAAAAAAAAACCTCACACTGGATGGAGGAGAAGGGATTGCAGTGTGGTTATCCTCCCAGGGGGTGATTTCTCGATTTCTGTCTCTTTGTCTCTGTCTCTGTCTCTCTCTCTTTGGCAAGTGCATATACCCTATAGCAAAAATCTCTCTTAAAAAAGAAAAATGTGGGACCAGCAGTTAGCGTAATGGCTATGTCGCTGGACTCCCACGTAGTCGACCGCGGTTCGAGTCCCGGACCCGGTGGCTTAAACTCACGCCGGGCGCGTGTGCGTGTGTGCCCAAGATCCCGAGAGGAGAATGGAGGAGAAGGGATTGTGGTGTGGCCATCCCCCCCTGGGGGGTGATTTCCTGCTTTCTATCTCTCTGACTCTCTCTGTCTGTCTGGCGAGCTCACGCGCCCTATAGCAAAAACCTCTCAAAAAAAAAAAAAAGAAAAAAGAAAAATGTGAACTAGGACAAACCAGAAACAAACATGAGTGTGTCATTGTTGGAATATTACATTGGTTAAAAAAAATAAATATCCATTATTTGCTTTGTAGGTATTTACAAAAAGCATTATTTGACCAGTGTGCTATTTTTCCCCCCAAGGTTTTTTTTTTTTAATTAATTGATTTATTTTTACATTTTCCCACATTTACTTTACATATCAAAAAATTTTTGTTCATACTCCATAGTTTTTGACAGTTGATAAACAACTTTCAAAATTTCAAAAAACTGAATTTTAAAGATAACTTTCAAAATATTTGTTATAATTTTGTTTGTGACTATAACAACAGAGACAATATGGTTTTAAATGTTTTTGAGAAAATATTTACATATCAGCTACTCAAACTGTTGCAAAGCAAACACCCAGCACACAATTCACACATAAACCTTCTCAATTGAGCCCTGCCCACCTAGTATTCTGTGATATACCATCTGCTAGCAAAGATCTGTCTCTTTTTCTTCCTTCAAAGTCTTTCTCAAGGTAATCCTCTGGTGGTGGCTGCTCTTCTGCAGTCTGTACTTATTCCAGTGCTGGGCTAGAACCAAGTTTTCTGTTGTCAATGATTTAGGAAGGTCTCCTGTGCTAACAGTGCTTTGTTTTGTTTTGCACTTCTTTTGTTCCTGGTGAGCATGGATTTAAATTGATCTGTCTTCCAATCTCACGGCTCATCAGCAGTCGCATCATCACTCTTTGCTCTGTTCTGATGACAATGTACATATTTGCTCTCGCCTTTTTTTTTAATCACAGGAAGAAGTAAGTGTTCCAGGCGACAGTTCCCCTGACCTGTTGCAGTGGACGACTGCCACCACCATGAAGGTGCTGTCCAACACCACCACCACCACCAGGGCTGTACTGCAGGCTGTCAGTGATGGGCAGTGGTGGAGGAAGTCTTTAACGTACCTTCGACCCCTGCAAGTAAGCACTGCAGCTTTCTCTTTGAAATCAGTTGTGAGGTTCCTGTCCAGTCATTAGTGCTGCTCTTCAATTCTCACTGTTACAGCTTTATCTTTTCTTGGTTATTAAAATAATCTTTTAAGAAATCTAGGTCTCTTTGGACCAGCATGTGGCATGGTGACTAAAGGCAGTGGATTCTATGGCTGACCACGGTTCGAATCCCAGACCTGGTGGCTTGCTTTCTCACTTTCTCTCTCTCTCTGGTGAATGTACATCCCCTGTAGCAAATTAATAAATATTAATAATAGATAAAATTAAATAAATAATTCTTTAAGGGAACAAAAAGAAAAAAGAAACCTAGGTCTCCCATCTGATAGGGGATGACTACTCTGATTCATGGACGGTATCTCCTCCCATGGAATACATGCAAAGGGCACCGATACGGAGTTAGGTAAGGTTTCGTTTACGTATTAGAATGGAATGGAAACATATAGGAAATGGAATGAGATGAAAAGGAAAATCATTTTATCTGTTCTTATTTGCTCTTGGTATATTTCTATAGGCCAGTACTGAGATAGAGTGTTAGCAGCCAGCTTGGCAGCTCCAAGGAAAGAGAAGAGTTTACCGGATCCTCAATTCCAATCTGGAAGTAGAGGTCAGGGCAAACTATAAACCTTTGACATTCCTTGCAGGGACATCGGACCTGTCATCTCCCTGCTGTCTTCTCTGCAATCTCATCCTGCAGTCCTTTAGGCTCACACTGGAAAGCAGAGGGAAAGGAAACACAAACACCTGTTATCAGTTCACCCCAGACGTTCACTGAGTATCTTATTTATTCATCCACTTAGCAAATGCTCCAAGATGTTTTCAGTGTGTCAAATACTGTGCTAATCCCCGGGAACAGAGTGGGGAAACACTTCATTCTGATTTCCTTCCCCTGTGGAACTTCTATGTCAATTGTGGAGTTAAAGAAACTAAAAACTAAAGTATTTATCTGTCAAAGCCATGGCAGATGGTAGTGAGTGCTCTGAACATAACTAAACAAGGAGTGTTACTGGGGGAGTAAAATCCTGATTTAGATAGAGAAGTTAGGGTTCTCACAAAAGATATCCCTTTGAAGAGAAAAATGGTGAAGCCAAGCAGCTCAAGGGCAAAGCCCTGTGGGGATCATGCTTGACCTTTTTGGAGAACATAAGGGAAGCCAGTGGGGTTGGAGCAGTGTAAACAATGGGGGAATTGAAGGAGATATGGTCAGGGAGGTAGAGGGGCAATCATTTAAAGCCTTATGTAGTCCACAGTAATGACTGTAGAGTTTGTAAGATGGAACACTTTTGGAGAATTTAGGCCATGCAGTTGTGTGACTCAGCTTTACTCTTCCTAAGATCACTCTCCCTACGGAGAGCTGGCCGTAGGGAGTCAGGAGCAGAAGCAAGGAGGCAGGGAAGTCTCTGGCCCAGCACCCCAGGTGAAAGATGATGGTGGTTTGGACTAGGTCTCTTTGGACCAGCATGTGGCATGGTGACTAAAGGCAGTGGATTCTATGGCTGACCACGGTTCGAATCCCAGACCTGGTGGCTTGCTTTCTCACTTTCTCTCTCTCTCTGGTGAATGTACATCCCCTGTAGCAAATTAATAAATATTAATAATAGATAAAATTAAATAAATAATTCTTTAAGGGAACAAAAAGAAAAAAGAAACCTAGGTCTCCCATCTGATAGGGGATGACTACTCTGATTCATGGACGGTATCTCCTCCCATGGAATACATGCAAAGGGCACCGATACGGAGTTAGGTAAGGTTTCGTTTACGTATTAGAATGGAATGGAAACATATAGGAAATGGAATGAGATGAAAAGGAAAATCATTTTATCTGTTCTTATTTGCTCTTGGTATATTTCTATAGGCCAGTACTGAGATAGAGTGTTAGCAGCCAGCTTGGCAGCTCCAAGGAAAGAGAAGAGTTTACCGGATCCTCAATTCCAATCTGGAAGTAGAGGTCAGGGCAAACTATAAACCTTTGACATTCCTTGCAGGGACATCGGACCTGTCATCTCCCTGCTGTCTTCTCTGCAATCTCATCCTGCAGTCCTTTAGGCTCACACTGGAAAGCAGAGGGAAAGGAAACACAAACACCTGTTATCAGTTCACCCCAGACGTTCACTGAGTATCTTATTTATTCATCCACTTAGCAAATGCTCCAAGATGTTTTCAGTGTGTCAAATACTGTGCTAATCCCCGGGAACAGAGTGGGGAAACACTTCATTCTGATTTCCTTCCCCTGTGGAACTTCTATGTCAATTGTGGAGTTAAAGAAACTAAAAACTAAAGTATTTATCTGTCAAAGCCATGGCAGATGGTAGTGAGTGCTCTGAACATAACTAAACAAGGAGTGTTACTGGGGGAGTAAAATCCTGATTTAGATAGAGAAGTTAGGGTTCTCACAAAAGATATCCCTTTGAAGAGAAAAATGGTGAAGCCAAGCAGCTCAAGGGCAAAGCCCTGTGGGGATCATGCTTGACCTTTTTGGAGAACATAAGGGAAGCCAGTGGGGTTGGAGCAGTGTAAACAATGGGGGAATTGAAGGAGATATGGTCAGGGAGGTAGAGGGGCAATCATTTAAAGCCTTATGTAGTCCACAGTAATGACTGTAGAGTTTGTAAGATGGAACACTTTTGGAGAATTTAGGCCATGCAGTTGTGTGACTCAGCTTTACTCTTCCTAAGATCACTCTCCCTACGGAGAGCTGGCCGTAGGGAGTCAGGAGCAGAAGCAAGGAGGCAGGGAAGTCTCTGGCCCAGCACCCCAGGTGAAAGATGATGGTGGTTTGGACTAGGGTGGCTGTTCAGGAAGTGGAAGTGCTTGGTGGGGGGCTGTACTTCGTAGTATGGATTTGGCTTGTGCAGAAGAGAGGAGACCCAAAGATGGTGGCACCAACTGTTAGAAAGATGAAGATACCATTTACTGAGATGCCGAGTACCTGGCTTTGGGGGAAATCAGTGTGTCTCACATCCCCATAGGAATCACACTGGATTATGGTTACTTTTCTGTCTTACCTATTAGGTTTTTCCCTTTACTTTTTTTTTTTTTCTTAATTTTTGCCAGAGGACACATACACTTGCTGGAGAGAGACTGAGAGAAAGCATCCTCCTTCGGATAGTCATGCTATATTTCCTTCTCCTCCATTTCTTCCTTCTTCTGGGATTTTGGACATGCATACGTGACCCAGAGTGTTCCTCAAGCTGCTGGGTCTGGGACTTGAATCATACAGTCAACCATGTGGGGTCGAACTGCCTTGCCCACCGTGCTCCAACTCGCTCAGGTTTTTCAGGTTTTGGAAGGGTTATGTCTTAACTAAAGTCGTTTTTACTGCACATTGCTGTCATTGTGATCGTCCTTCACAGCAGCAGCTTCATTGTCTCCCTAGACTACGCTGCATAAAGTAGCGCACAGCAAGCTGGGGTTGGGGAGTGGGGATGTCCTTTACCTTTACCTGGCTTTTCCAGTGAAGAGCTTGACAATCTGTTTGAGGAGAGCAGAACGTAAAGGTGATGGAACTATACAGGGCTAGAAAAGTGCTTGATGATCAGGGGTGCTGGTAAGTCTGGGCGGTGTGCGCACGGGTGGTATGTGAAGGAGCTGGGAATTATGGCGGGCACAGTCATGGCAGCCGCCTCCTCTGCGGTCAGATTTCAGCAGGCGGGGTCTGATCTGAGGAGGCTGTCAGCATGAATGGGACTCTCTGAGAGCTAGAAAGGCAGAGGCCTGCAGAGTGCCCAGAGCAGGTCAGTTTGGTTGGAGTAGAGAGTTGTATTTAACGTTAATTAATACTGAATAACCTTCATGTTCTTCTGTGTAGCTTAGATTGTATGCCGTCGTCTGTTTGCTTTGTCCAGAGATGCTGAAGGTTTTCTGAGCAAGGCAGCGACACTTACTAATGGTGTTTTAGGATGGTTTTTCCCACTGTAGTATAAAAAGCTCACCACGTGTTATGAAACTGATTGCTTCAGTCTTCCTGATTCATTGATGTCAAAGTGACCAGGAAGATCAAAAGGCACTGCAGGGTGCTCTGTGAATGTAGTCAGTCTGTCGCTCTCTGCTGGGTATCTGTGTCACTCTGACACACTCTGTTTAGGTCTCAGAAAACACAGTGATGAGTTTCTTCTCAAGTCAGCCTTTTCCACCTTCCTCTCTTCTTTACACCCACCAACTCCACCATGCATACACACACTCGCTCTCTTTTTTTTTTATCCACTGTTTTCCACTTTGTTCTCTTTAGGGGCAAGAATTTGGTGGTGCTTATCGAATCGGACCCATAGCCAATGAAAATCTAGAACAACAAGGATGTCATACTTTTTACGAATCTGTCATCTCTAATCCCTTTGTCGCTGAGGTAAGGACAGTATGTCTAAGAAGATAGATTAAACTCTCATGCTATCGTAGTATAGACAAAATTGAAATTTTTCTGGAAACCCTCTTTGGCTTGGCTCTTATTCATGCTATTCTTTGGTTTTAAGTCATTTGTTTCATATACATTATGACATATGAGATTGAAATCTATTTAAAATATTGCATAAAGTAATATGCTTTAGTAAGTGAGATATTATTATTCATGTCACTAGAAGACATAAAGTCCTGTGACTGTGTTTTCTAAGAGTATGTTCACAGAAAAATGACACCATCATGAAATGGTGAAAATGCTTCTTTCGTTTAGTCTGAAGTGACGTATGACACCTGCCGGGACATCTCAGTAGAAAGCTTTGCAGAGGTGTTGCTGAGGACTGGAAAACTGGCAGAGGCCAAAACGGAAGGAGAAGTGTTTCCAACAACAGAAGGTAAGAAAGAAGATTCTAGTTTCTTGACAGTGTGTAACTCATATTAGAACAGTAACCAAGAATGTGTGAATGAAAGAGAGGAAAAAAATACCAAATTTTTCAGTAATTTTGAATCACATACCCTGATACCTCATTCATCCATTCATTCATAGCATTTATTGAGAACTTGATGTCTCCTAGTTAAGTATATTGAGGATTTAAAAGGACGAATAACATGTAAATAAACTGTAAAGTGCTTCTCATAGAGAATGCTATAAAATGCTCAGTAAGTCTTTCTTTTCTGCTTTTATGCTTCATAGAATGTAGGTGTATATTTGATCTTAAAAATTTTCTGTTCAGTGGCATATCGTTCCATCTAGAATTTTTTGCAGAGATAAACACATGCAAGTCCAAAGACAGCTTGCCATTTGCTCTTTTATTTTGCCTCCTTACTTCTTTGTAAGGTTGTAGGGTAGTTTTGTGACTGCGTTCTTTCAGTTACCATGCTCTGCCTTCATCCTTACTGAATATGTCATGACTCAAAGACTGCTGAGGCTCTAGCTGTCGGTCTGTATTCCAGGCGTCAGTGAGGAGAAGTGGGGAGGGCAGGACACTTGTCTTGGAAGTCTTATCCATAGTTTCTACTTAAAAATCACAGCTAGCTCAAACTGCCAATAAGCCTGGACAGTTCCATGTTTACTGAGAGCATTGCCTTGTGGAGCAGAATTAAAGAATTCTTACTTTTGTGAAATAAAACCACTATTTCTCCCAAAATCTAGGTTGTAATTTATTTTTAGATAATTATTTTTAAATTGTCAGAGGTCGTGTGTGCATGTTAGAGAACTAGAGAGAGACCGACAAAGGAAGAAGGAGAAAGCACTCCCCTCCATGGGGCGTGGTCATGCCCCAATTCCTTCCCCTTCATTTCTCCATCCTGTTAGGATTTGGGACACCCACACAAACTCTTGGTGTGCTTGTCAAGCCTCCAGGGCCAGGATTTGAACGATGGTTGTCCATGTGGGATCTGATTTCTTTAACCACCTGGGTATGGAGCTGACCTGATAATTTGTTTTAAGACAGAATCTTATTATTTATTTATGTTCAGGGTTTTTTTAAATCCATGAAAGACAGATAACCCCAAGAGGGTCTTCACGCTGCAGTCCACCCGCCTCAGGCAGCATGGATCTTGGGCATGTGAGCACGTGCCTGGTGTGTGCAGAAAAAATGCAGAATGAACCTGGGAGCTCACCTCGTGGCTTCAGCATGGCAGAGTTGTGTCATCACTGTATGAATGGGCTGGCACCTGACAAGTTTTTTCAGTCAGTGTTTTTATACATTTGGTAAGAGGAGAGATGTTTTTTAAGCTGCTGGGTGCAGAACTCGTACTGTGGAGTCAGTCATGTGGGATCTAGCACCTTTAGCCATTAGACTACGGGGCCAGTTTCATCATATGTATTTCTAGCATTTCGAGCAGAGCTGTGAGGATTTTCTATATGGTAGGTGCAAAATAAATGTCTTCTCACAATGGTGAGATAAGTACAATGTGCAGGTCGTGGTCATTGGGACAGTGAGTTGAGCATGTGCTCGTGGGTCATCTGTATCCAAGTATGTGCACTATTCTTCGTAGTGCATGTTGGATTTTAGAGGTGGTGTCTGCCCTGGTGTTTCTTTAATTGATCTTTGCTGACACTGAGTTTTTTTTTGTTTGTTTTTTGTTTTTTGTTTTTTTGTTTTTTTTTTTGAGAGGTTTTTGCTATGGGGCATGTACGCTCACCAGAAAGAGAGAGAGCGAGCGAGAGAGAGAGACAGAAAATGAGAAATCACCCCCAGGGGGGGATGGCCACGCCGCAATCCCTTCTCCTCCATTCTCCTCTTGAGATCTTGGACACGCACGCACACACACATGCCCAGTGTGAGTTTAAGCCACTGGGTCCGGAACTTGAACCATGGTTGACTACATGGGAGTTCAGAAACAAAGCCATTATGCCAACTGCTGGTCCTGACACTCAGATTTTAATGTTCCACCAGGGGAAAGAACTTAAGTCTATTAAAGAATTAAAAAAAATATTTTCAAACATGATTGAATTGAATGGGAAAAACATTTTGGAGCATCTATGTATATACTGTAATATATTGTGTATATTAAATATAGAAGTAATTTTAATAATTCATTATATTTGCATGTAGCTTTATAATTTATGAAGCATTTTTCTATATATTATCACATTTAGATCTTTTGATAATGCTGATATACATGGAACTGATCTCTTTGGCTGTTTTATATCAAATATGTTAGAAAATCAGCAGAATTGAAGAGTGATAGATGTTAAATGACCCAAATTAAAAGTTATGGTAAAAATGTGATTCCTGACATTGGTTCAGAAGTAGGTCATAGTACATATTAAACTTCTCAATATGATCTGGTTCTTTAGACGTTTTTTTAATAAAGTTGATGAAAGGTTTTTATGAAGACTAGCTGAGAAAAATTGATCATTATTTATTTAACTAAATGAATGATTTAATAGCTAATGATTTCCAAATCAATAATATAGGCAACTATTCTCTGTGAATTTAATTCTGGAATTAGATTTTTCATAGAGTACTTTCTAGAGGCACTTATTTTACACAAAATTAGTGCTTGGAGGCTTTGTCATAGATTTCATCTGATTTTTGCTATGGGACTTGTTTAGAAAATATATTGTATTTAAGCTTTGAGTACTACCATTGCAAATTCAATTCATTAAAAAAGCAATCTAAATGGTAACGTGAAGCCCCTGCATTTCATCACTAGCCATTATGACATGTTGGGGATCCCAGTGTAACACCATGAACAGTCTACACACCATCCTCTAGAAATTTTGTTAGATATTGCTTCAGATGGTTTGCAGATTCCAAGGCTGAGGAGTTTTCTGTGCATAGGGATGTGATTTCCACTTTGGAAGAATCCTTGAGTCGCATTGAAAGCTGACAAGCATGTTATGATGCCCAGGAGTGGAGTGGAGTGTGTCGTCCTCCCTCCCACTCTCCCGCGTCAGTTTCCTTTGATAGTTCATTCGTTTATTAGCAGGGGCCTTGGATTGTAGAGATTAGGGACCTGTTATCCTGTGTGGGGAAAAAAAAAAGATGTCATGAGATAATTCAACAACTATGGCATTAGGGATCAGGGAAAAGATCCCTTTCCTTTGCCCCTGGGTTCATAGGGAAGGTGGCGTTCTTGATATCTGTGATCAATTCTTCAAGTCTCAGCATAGCAGGAAGGTCATGGGCTTTGTGTGGCCAGAAGCTCAGCTGTGCCGAGACCAGGCACGCAGAATTTGTCCAGACATACCCTCCAGGAAACCCCCCTTGGGCCAGAAGTAAATGACAGAGATCTTGAGTATTTGACACAGAGGATTATCTTTGTCTTTTCTTTCCCTGTTTTATTAAGAAAATTTCAAATGTGCAGAAAGTTGAAAAAGAAATTGTATAGTTCATTTCTATCTGTCCTCTATCTAGATTCCACAGTGAACATTTTGCCGTATTATCTTTTATTATTATTATTTATTATCTACACTCTTCCCCTCTCACACTCTCTTTCCACTTTGTCTCTAGTGTCTATTACAATTTTTAGTACTTTTATGTTCTGCAGTCTTTCAGTCTCTACCATAGAGTACAGATAGTTGGTATATGTTGAGTGGAGACATGCAGTGTCTCTCTTTCATAACCCGACTTGCTTCATTCAGCAACAAATCTTCCATTTTTGTCCACTCTCTATCAAATTCCAGGGCCTTGTTGTTTTTTTATGGCTGAATAGTATTTCATCGAGTATATGTGCCACAATTTTACAACCCATTCATCTGTTCGTGGACATTTGGGTTGATTCTACATCATAGCAATCATGAATAATGCTGCAATTAATATAGATGTGCAAGCGCTTTTCCGACTGAGTGCTCTTCTGTCCTTTGGGTAGATACCCAGGAGTGGAATTGCTGGGTCATATGGTAGTTCTATTTGAAGGTCTTTGAGGAACCTCCATATCATTCTCCACAGTGGCTGAACCAATTTACATCCCCACCAACAGTGTAGGAGTGTTCCTCTTTCACCACATCCCTCCAGCACTTATCATTATTTGTTTTTTTAATCTTCACCGTTTTGACTGGGGTTAGGTGGTATCTCCTCGTGGTTTTGATCTGCATCTCCCTTACAATGAGGGATGTTGAGCATTTCTTCATATGTTTTTTGGCTGTTCATATGTCTTCCTTATAGAGTTGTTTATTCAGCTCATTTTCCCATCTTTTAATTGGGTTAATAATTTTTTTCCGGGTAAGCTATTTGAGTTCCCTGTGTATTCTGGTTATTAGTCCCTTATCTGAGGTACAGTTAACAAAAATTCTCTCCCATTCCAAGGACTTAAAAATCACACCAGGTATTTGTGAGTGAGTGCACAAAATCCTATGAGGAGAATGGAGGAGAAGGGATTGTTGCATGGCCATCTCACCTGAGGAACATTTTCTCACTTTTCCTCTCACTGGCAAGTGCTGGATGGCAAAAAAACTTAAAAACAAAAAACA
Source organism: Tupaia belangeri chinensis (assembly GCF_000334495.1). NCBI lineage: Eukaryota > Metazoa > Chordata > Mammalia > Scandentia > Tupaiidae > Tupaia > Tupaia belangeri. The sequence continues at coordinate 3,630,881 of NW_006159501.1, forward strand.
AACAAACAAAAAAAGTAGTTGAGCTCTTGAGGGGAGAAAATGTAAAGTGAGATTGAGATAGTAATGAAGTAACTGAATACCCACCATCGAGGAATCAAAGAGGAGGGAGAGGATCTTGAAACGGTCATGTGCACATGTGTAGGAGAATGATTTGAGGAACAGATGCAGGAAACAAAGTGTCTTGAAGCCAAAGGAAGGACCATCTAGTAGAACCTATTGCTAATGTAATATATGAGAGAAAAGCCATTGAGTTTGGTGACTTGGGAGGTGATGTCAGTTGGGACACAGGAATGGCAGACTCGAGGAAAGAATGAGTGTCAGGTGGTAGGATGCTGTGGGGTGGACGACTTGCTCATGTAAGAAGCTTTTCATTGGAAAGAAAGGGGGGCCCTTGACTGCTGTCAAGGGAGAGATTTCTTTC
>NW_006159501.1:3631680-3642780 GCF_000334495.1 Tupaia belangeri chinensis
TCCCTAAAATATGGTGATGTGTTTGTAGTTGGCTCAGGGCAACCAGAAAAGGAATTAATGTGACTCCAAATCCTCTTTTGTACACTGAGGAGAACAGCTCCCTTCATCCATACAGAGGTTGTGAGGAGTAACTAATTCAGGTGATTGTTGAGTACTCAGTGAGAAGCTGCTAAGTAACACTGAATAAGGGAGTGGAAATGTGTCAGGTAAACAGGTGTGACTGTCTAAGTCTGCTGCTTTGTCGTGAAATTAGTCTTCACACATAAATGCAGTTGTTGAGTTATTAATAATTATGATTTGTGTAAAATGGAAGTAACTGTCTCTGTTACCACTGTGGTAGTTATTAAGGGAAGGATCTATTACCAGTCATTTGGAAGGAAATCACAACATGTCCTACCTGAAGACAGTCATTTGCTTCCCTGGACCTGCAATCCACAGAGGGGGAGGGGCTTCTGCTGGGTGCCTCCGTGTGCCAGAGCGAGGTGTGCACTCTGCATTCTTCGTCTCGTTTAACTCTGCTTTACATATGAGGCAAGGAGGGCTAGACCCCAAATTTGAACTGCTTTGAAAAACCAAGAGAACTTTTTGTAACTTGTTTATATCGAAACCTGAACTAAATTGATAAGATTACTTATAGTCTTTGCTTATCTCACTTACTGTGAGAGTACTTAGACATTTTGTGGCAAAAATATTCTTGTCTTTGATTATTGGATGCTTCCAGACCATGTGGAGGGTGTTATGGAATGCATGATGTATACATAGCATAACCTTCTAAAGTCTAACACTCTGAATTCTGAAACTTGCAGTTAGGTATTAAGGGTCCCACCAGTTGCACAGTAGTGACATGGTGTTCTGCAATGCTGGACCCACATGAGAGGGTCATGGGTTCATGTCCCGAGATCTCCCTCTACATGCTGGACAGGCATACCTGTGATCCTAGCTGACTGACGCTAGGGGTGGATTGCAGTGTTAAGACCTTGTTGGGTTGCTTGCTTGCCTGCCTGCCTGCCATTCTGTCTCTTTCCTGGAAGAAATAAATATATAAACTTAAAAAATATATATGTATTAAGTTACTGATGGCCCTGATCTTTGTCCCAGGATTGTCTGGTTCTGAAATGATTTTTTTTTAGAATGTATTACTCTGTATCAGCTATATCATTCTGTGAGATTTTACAGACCAGAGATTCTTTGTATACTTATAGATTTTTGTTTTAGTTGTTTCAGATGTACCTGGAATTTTGGTTTTATTTTGGAATGGTAAGACATACAGGCATGGAAATGATTGCTTTGATGCAGTTGATATGGTTATCCCTTGGTATCTATAGGGGGTTGGTTCCAGGGCCGCCCTCACAGATACCAAAATTCATAGATGCTTAAATCCCGTATATAGAACGACTTAGTATAATCAGCCTTCTTTGCGTGTAGGTTTTTTATCTGTGGCTTCAACCAGCCACAAATTGAAAGCTGTGTAGTACACAAACCACAGCTGGTTGAGTCTATGGATTCAGCACCATCAGGACGGCGTGGGACCTGTACTCTGAGATCCCTAGAAATGAAAGGCAGGGCACATCACATGTAATCCAGAGGCAGAAAGAACCAAGATAAAGCCTGAGCAAAAGCCTTTAATGTGGTTTTTCTTGGGAAGGGGTGGGCAAGGCAAGGTTGCAAACTTGGGCAAGTTTAACCTTAGATGGTATGGAAAACTTTGGTGGGACTCTGGGCTCTGGGAGTGTTCTCCAGTTGTCTGGTAGTCAACCCAGGGTGACTAGGACAGGATTATTGCCTCCAGGAGTGTAAAACCCAAGACAGAGGATGTGGTTCTGAGTATGGGCTCTGGATTGGTTTACATGTCAAAGATGTGCTTACTGCAAATTGTTGGCAATGAGGAGGAATTAGCTAGTGCTGGAAGGGACAGTCTCTCCAGAATTAGCAAGGCCTCCTTTGTAATGTCGAAGCAGCGTAAAACATAGAAAACAGAAATAGAAAAATATTTATACAGTTTATATACAAAGTAAAGTCTATGTGAATAGTATGTACTCAGAGCAAACATTTGTATTTTAGAGGGATGATTTTTCACTATTTAGTAAAAATAGGTGATGTCCCTTTAGATTTCTTTCCAAGGGTGATGGAGCTCATGGAAATTAACTGTGTGTTTCTTTTCTTTCTTGTGTTCAGTAGTTTTTTGTTAAAAAAATGCTATTAATAGCTATCGTCTTATGATTTGTGTCTATGATGTAACTATTTTTAAAATGAACCTGCTGGAGCTTTGGTATCCAGATGAAGATTCTCCCCTCTGAAGATACCTCCTGGGCACTATACATTATTCCAACTATGTCAGTATTGCCCTTTTTTGTTTCTTTTGTTTTATGTTGAGTTGTTTTGTTTTGGAATTTCTTTCATGTCTATAGTATATTTTTTGGAATATCTTCAGTAGAAGTATATTTTCATCCCTTAAGGGTGCTTTGGTTGTTGGAACCAGCCAAATGCACAGTAAAAGAAGGAAAAGATTAAATTGATGTTATGATAAAAAGTTAGATATGACTGAAAGATAGTAAAGGGACTTAATTTTCCAGGGGGGCCTGAGATTGGTCCTGACCATAACTCTTAGGATGGAAAGTCTTCCAATAGCTGGAGAAAGAGCCCACACCTGAAACAAAGGCTTTTGTGCCCTTCTTTTGAGGAGACAGTGCTCATTTTGTAGGGAGGGTTCACATATTGCTGGTTCGAAAATAGCCTCTTCTGTAGACAGGAAGGGAAATACCTGCAGATGATTAAACTAGGGGTGAAAAGAAAACTCTGTGAGTTGCAGTTGAAGGTCACTTTATAAAAGACTGTGAGAAAAGTAACAGGAGAGAATTACTAGTATGTGAAATAGTTGTATTTTTTTCCCGTTCAAATTAAGGGTGCCAAAGGACTATTAGGTAGTGAATGATAGAACATTCGTGGCTGACTTGTCAAAATGGCAGCCCAAGGGTCTGTGTTTTGGCTGTGTGTGGGGGTGTAGTATGTAATTTCTAGATTCTAAGTAAATCTTTCTCAAGTACTCCAGAATTTTCAGCAAACTAAGCTTACATACTTTTTCTTGCTTTATTTTCTGGTTCCGAAATTTATAGTTTCACCCTGTCATCCTACAGTTATTAATAGTCATCTAGTATGTTCACCCAGTCTTATACCTCTTCTTTGCATTTCTAATTATACCAACTTTGAGTTGGACCCTTTGTATATTATATTTTTAAAGTGTTTGCTTAGGGACTTTCTCTGGGCCTAATCTGTTAAAGAACAGGGACTCTGATACTATTTTTTTTTTTTAGTAATTGCCAGAGGAAGTATGTACTCATCAGAGAGAGGTAGGGTGGGAGTAGGTGAGCGGGGGATGAAGGGACGCAGCTCCCAGTGGGGCCTGGTCACACCACAATTCCTTCTCCATTTCTCCATTCTGTTGGGATTTTGGACACATTTACATGCATGTCTGGCATGTTTTCTCTTTACTTGTGGAAAAAAAATTGTAGTATATTTCCAAAGTCAAATATCACTTACTTTGAATTATTCATATACTGGTCTTGTTTATTAGTATAGATTCGTGTTTTTTCTTTTTTAAAGAAATAAACAGTTTACCTCGTGATTATGTATAACTACCTGGTATTTGTCACAAACCCCTAAGTTAATTGCGTATATCCTTATTAAACTGTGTGCAAGCACAGACTTTATTGGCAGTGTGCCCTGTGCTATTAGAGCTGTGACATTGGCAGGTTGTTTTTCATATAACTTTTTTGTGTGTGTGGAGAAATATTAATGGGACATTTAAGCCATAAGCATAGCAAGAGACTGACTTTTTTTTATGGAATGTGTTGAAGAGGAGTGTTCTTAGGGGGGAATGAATCATGGTCTTGTCATTGTAATATTTATCTGAAAAGATTTATCTGAAATTTGAATTCATAAAGCTATTTAAATGTCCTGAGTTTTTGTACTCGTATGAACACACTCCATAATAGCTGCCATTGATCTCTACAGTTTTATGGCTTGGCCAGAACATTAGATGTGGGAAACCCTCACTGATGTCTTTGCACTTAGACTTTGCAGCTGCCCTAATACTACGTCCTCATGTTTAAGTAATTAACAGTATACCTTTTTTTAGAAAAATACGTCATGATTTTCCTGATGACCTGACAGTGACCCTGCTTTAACTAGGTCACTGTTAGGTCATCAGGAAAGTCATGACGTCTTTTTCTATGGTCTTATATGCAAAAAATTTGTCATGACTTTCCCAATGACCCAACATTTAACATAGTTAGAGTGATTGGTATTCAGATGATGCTGAATAGACTTTCACAAAACGTGTTCACCCAGCCTATGGCAAGGAGGTTGAGGTGGTGAATCTCATACGGCTGACAGCAGAGTGCGAGGACCTGGCGGTCTGAGAAACATACCAGGAGTATTTTTGTGCCCAAAATCTTGAAGAGAGGGGGTAGAAAGGATTGTGGAGTGACCACTTGTCATGGAGGGATGAGGGTGCTTTCCCACTTTCCTTTTCTCTCTGTTTCCGGTGAGCATCTGCATCCCTCTAGCAATTTTCTTTTTCTTCTTCTTTTTTAAGTCTTAAAAAGTCCTCTAAAGCTAATTATCTGTTGAAATTGCATAGGAGTAAAAATATGGCACATAGTACCATGAATGTCATACGGATCTTATAGCAAAATAACGCGTTTTCTTTCTGTATTCAGTTCTCTTGCAGCTAGCAAGCGACGCATTGCCAAATGACATGACATTGGCTCTTGCATATCTCCTTGCCTTACCACAGGTGAGTTTGCCCTTCCTAAGAAAGAACTTAAAAGTGAATAAACTGAAGATCTGTACTAGGGATTTTCATCAGTAAAGTTAATTATTATGTGTATCATTTCCTTCTGAGAGTTCTTATTTTGCTGAAAGGACCCTGACTGCTACTCAGGAGCAAATTCTGCAGTATTAGCTTACATGTCAATCTTGAAATCCCCCTTTACACACATGGACTCTGCCTTTATACTGTCTTCTGAACTTTAATCAGATCATATTAAGTTGAACTTGAACTCGAGTTGCTATGATAGAAGTTTGTACCCAAGTCCTACAGGAGTGACTAGAAATTGAGTGGTTTATGATGATCCTGTTCATTTCTTTTCGGCTGAATTGTTTCTGTTCTGTCCCCTTGGAGGTGCTGGATGCCAACAGGTGCTTTGAGAAGCAGGCCCCTTCTGCGTTATCCCTCCAGCTGGCAGCGTATTACTACAGCTTGCAGATCTATGGCCGACTGGCGCCGTGTTTCAGGGACGAGTGCCATCCGCTTTACAGGGTGAGTCCTCTAGGTTTCCACTTTATTACCGTGCAGAGGTAAAGCTTTTCTGAAATAGTGATAGTGTGAATATCCCCTGGGAGGGGCTGACCTCTTTTATACCCAGAATGAATTTTTTAAAAGAATTATTTTATTGAAATTTATTTATTTATTTATTTTAATTTGACCAGAGAGGGTCAGAGTCAGAGTGAGAGTGAAGTGAGAGAGAGCGAGAGAAAGTGAGAAAGCAAGCCACCAGGTCCGAGACTTGAACCATAGTCAGCTATGTGGGAGTCCAGTGACCTTAACCACCACACCACCTGCCGGCCCCGCCCCAGAATAGCATTTTAAGTGCAAACAGCCCTTGCTTTTCAGTAGTAGACCTGGTCGTTTACAGGTTTCAGCAAGATGGAGAATTCCTAATATTTGCTGTGAGTGCTGATTCTTCCTCCTGACTTTTTTTTTTATTATGTTCTTAGTTAGGAAAAGTTAATGTTAATAGAAGAAGCTATTGCAGAGTTGGCTTTTTAATTCATCACCCAAAAGGAAGGTGGTTCTAATTTAGGAGAGTGGGCACCATAATTCTTTAGCAATAGTGCACATTTAATTTTAGCCAGAGTTAGGGGAATAATTATACAGATAGACTGTTAACCCATGCTATTCCTTCTTGCTACAAGCTCCAGATGACCTCCAAGTAACTTTTTCAGGGATTTCCAAGTCAGACCCCAGGTATGGCCTCAAGTTCTGTGTGCTTTCTTTGATGGACACAGAAGTGTTGCTAAAGCCAGTGGAAGATCATAGCCCTCCAGGGTTACCTGTATATTCCAGTTTTAAATATCAGCTTTGGGGATTATTTTAAAAAGAATTATTTATTTAATTAAATTGTCATTATTTTAATATGACCAGAGAGAGAGAGAGAAAGGGAAAGGGAGAAAGTAAGCAAGCAGGTCTAGGACTCAAATTGCAGTTGGCCATGTGGGAGTCCAGCACCCTAAAGTACCATGCCACCTGCTAGCCCCACATTTTGGATCATTTGAAGAAAAATTACCATTTTAGGAGGAGATAGTTAGGCCAACTGTGGTGGTGCAGCAGTAACACAATACTCAACGGTGTCGAAACCATGTGGGAAGGTTCTAGGTTTGTAGCCGATGGCCTCTCTGTGCACACTGGACGCACACACATGCATGTGCAGTGATCTGGCCTAGCAGAGACTCAGGGTGGAGTGTGGCTTGAAGACTTTGTTGGGGTGCTTGGAGGGTCTTTATAAAGAGAGTAGATAAATAGATCAGACTTCAAATCCACTAGCTGTACAAATCCAAAGTCCAGATTTTATAAAAGAAGGATTTCTTTTTTCTCCCTTAACTCCAGACTGTAAAGAAATAATTATACAGCTGTATCAGAGTTTTAGCTGCCTCAGTCAGCCAAAGCATATTTAAGAACCTACAGGGATATGAAAACATTTCACTGTGATTATAGCTATGGCTTTCTTCCATCAATTGCTGTTTAAAAGAAGAGGGAAAGTGGATGAACCTTTCACAGCACAGGTTGATCTCTCAAGGACACCATCATTATTAGGTGTGTATTGGTATTGTTCTTAGGTATAGATTTCTATTTTGTTTTTCAATTTGTCACAGGGTACATGCACTTGCCAGAAAGAGGGAGGATAAGCACCCCCCGGTAGGGCATGACTATGTTATCTCTTCTCCTTCTTTTGGGATTTTGGGCACACACACAGGTCCCACAAGGTCCGAGATTCTAACTGTGCATTCAGCCATGTGGGATCCAGTCACCTTAACCACTACACCAGTGGCTGGCCCCCACTTCCAATTTCTAATCAACCCAACATCTCTGTCCTTTAATTATCACTGTTTTCCTATCAGATGATCCTTTCCTTTGACGGTATTGTGTGGACCTCTTCAGTATACCCCTAGCCTTGGGTCTCTGATTCCTGGCTGTCACATTCCCTATCCAACCTGTGACATGAAAACACCGTTCCCTGTCTGAGCCCAGCAGCATAAGCAGCTGCTGCCATTACTCCCTGAAGCAACATTATAACTTCATGAGAAAAGAAGCCAGTCCAGTCCCCGGCTCTAGTGGTGATGCCCCAGCACATGGTTTCTTTCATCCCAGCTGCTTCAGACAGAAATGAATGTGCCAAGACAGTGACGAGGTGGGTCACGAGCCAGCTAGTTCTTCAGGGGCTTTTTGGCAACTCTATAGGAGGCATTTAGTTATTGATCTGAAAGGAGAAATAGTGAGATAGAAAGAGTCCAGGATATTTTTCACATCAAATGTGAAGACATTCTTGAAACTCTTGTAGATAAGGAAGAGTTACCACCTCTCCATTTATTTTCATCTCCCTACCTTGTGTGCTCACCTTAATTTAATCTCCTGTAAGTTCTTCAGCTCAACTGCTCTGACGGCCTCTAAACACCACTTTGCTTTCTCTTTTGTTAGCATTGTGTTTGAGTGCCAGAGTGGTCTTTCTGACATGGAGGTCTGGTCATCGCCTTCTCTGCCTGGCACCCTCCCGTGATTTCCCATTGCCCTGGCAGGTCTGCTAAGCACTCATGGTCTTCCCTCTGTTTCTCCAACTTCATCATCCCTTGCTGCAGTCATAACAAACCACTTCAAGGCCCTTACTCATCCAGAGTGCTCTGTTTTCTTGTCTTCAGGCATGTTGTTCTCTCTCCCTATAATGCTTTACCCACCATCTCTTTGCTTAGCTGGTTGGTTCAGATGTTACTTCACCCCAGAAGATTCTTACTGCACAGGGTGCATATCCTTTCTTCAAAATGTGTGGGACCAGAAGTTTTTCAGATCAAGAGTTATTCTGGAGATGGGATCCAAGTCTAAACACAGAATTCATTTACATTTTCTATACACCTTATGCACATAGGCTGGAGGTAATTCCATACAGCATTTTTATATTACAGTGTTTGGATCATGATCCATCCCACAAAGTCAGCAATGGGATTTTCCATTTGTGCATGATGTCTACACTCAAAAATTTTGGATTTTGGAGCATTTTGGACATTAGTTGTTCAGAATAGTGATGCTCAACCCCTACTCCCAGGTGGTTTCTCAACACCTTGTGCTTTCGTGCTCCCCTGTACTTACTCTGCCATAGCATGTACCCGCCATTGTTCCTGGCCTTTGTGCTTCCCTCTCCTAGGTCATGAGCTATTTGAGGACAGCGTCTGTGTGGTATCTACTGGATTTCCCAATAGGGGAGGACCTTGACTATAAAGGGCAATAAACAAATGTTCATTGGGTAGATGAATGAACATTCACGAGTAATTCTTCAGTAAATATGAGAGAGTGGAATTGTGTGTGTGTGTTTCAAATATTTGCCATGTGACTACGTTTTGCCAGCCAGTGTTTTAGAAGAAATAACAGTGAACAAAAGTACGTAAAAACTCTCCCCTTTTAAAGACCTACTTTCTGCTGGGGGCTAGAGTCACTATGAACAAAACACGTAAATAAAATATATACCATGGTAGATGCCACTAAAAGCTATTAAAATAAAAAGCAAAGAATAGGAATAGTGTGTGTGTATGTGTGTGTGGAAGAGAGAGAGAGAGAGCAGAGAGACAGGTACTGCTGTAGAGTCAGGGAAAGGCCTCAGTCATGAAGGCGACCTTTTGAGTTAAAGATGAAAGGTCTAAGCAACAGCATGAGTGAAGAGCTTCCAGACAGAGAACAGCAGTAACAAAGGCACAGAGGCGTTCCTGCCTGCCATGTGTACTGTGGTACTTTTTCCACAAGATGTTTAGGGTGATAGTAAGTGTGTGTTATATAAAATTCAAGGCTTAGAGTTGCCGTCTGCCTCTAGAGAAAAAGGATAGAAATGCAGCCTGACCAGACGTCATAGTTCTGGGATGGGGGCTGTTCTCCAGACTGGCTAAGAAAGGGCCAGGAAGTGGGGTGAGAGCCAGTCAGCTTAGGGATCCTTTATGGGAGTTGTTAGTGGAGCGTAGAAATAGCCAGCTGACCATAAAAAGGCACCTGGCTGTCTTAACGCACCTTTCACTTTCATTCTTCCATCCGATCCTTTGAGCAGCCTCGTTTGCAGAAGAGGAATCTTTGGAGAAGATAATGCTCAGAGAAATTTGGTTACCTGTTCACAGTGGCTGTGGTAGAAAGTGGCATCCTGTCACTTCCAACTCCTGGTTCCAGGCTTCACCTGCTTTTTACTGGGGCATGCTCTGCTTTAGCTCTGTTTGGAAAGAAGCAGTGCCACTCCTCCTTGGATCTGTTGAGCTGTCTGGCATGCCAGTCTAACAGGGACGTGCCAGCAGGATATTTTCAGTTGACATTCTGTGTCTACAAGGAAAACCCCTATGTGTGACAGACAAGACCCTAAGCGGACTGGATGGCTCCTCCTTACCTCTCCAGCTGTGCTTCTCGATCTGACCTCTTCTGAAGCTTATATTCTAGCTGTTCAGAAATGGCATTTCTCTGAATTTGCAACCTCTTCTCATGACTCTATGCATGTGCAGATGCAATTCCCTTGTTTGAAACTCCTCCTGCTCCTCTGCCTCCCTTCTATGGACAGATGAGCCTGAGGAGCTCTGAGGCATCTCCTCTGGGGCCTTCCTTGCCTCTTCTGTAGATGTCAGCCTCCTCTCTCCATCTCTCTCTGCTCTTGTGTGTGCGTCCATGGGAGCAAATCCTTCAAGGGGTGGTAGGTGATGGACACCTCTCTTCCCTTGGTGCGGTGGCCTGATGTGACAGCAGGCATTCCACAGCTCCCTGTGTGCTCAGGACCTGCCCCAAGGAGCTGCTTGATGACTATTGATTGATGTGTGAGTAAGTCCAGGGATCATGTCAGCAGCTGGACATCAGGATGGCCTTTGTGGCCCCATGTCTACACTGATCCTGACCCTCTTCGATTTGAAGGGATCATGGGTGGGCACCATAGCTGGATGTTTCCAGTCCACAAGAGTTTTCTGTCGACTGCCTAATGGCTCATTATTTGATTCTTTTCAGTATCTTCCTCTACAGAAAGCAGCACTGCTGAGTTTGGAATTAAATATGACAAACTCCTGAGGAATCGTCTTGGAAATTGAAATCAAAGTGGTTTCAATTTGTTGCCTACACATAATAACACCCAGTGAAGCTTAGCTTTCACTCAGTTGTCAGTTGGGCTCCTTTCTAATTCCACAGGCTTTTCACATCATCTCTTTCCACCTCCTGTAGATGCGTGCTGCAGGAGTGCTCACGTAGATAGATTTCTAGGCTTGAGTAAAAGGATTGCTAGAGTTTATAGGGTCGTTTCTGATAGGAGTCCTGTGGATCTTCAAGGGCAGCAGTGCCCTGAGCCAGTAGTGGAGGCTCCTGGAACTCGAGAGCTTTCTCATATCATCTTTGGAGCTGCCTGCTTGGCCTGCACTTTTATTTTTAGTGATATATAGTGATGATTGGTAAATGGACAGTGGGAGGGAATTTTCCCTTCTACTCCTTGTCTTAGGATAACTCATTTTAACGTTTTAAAGAATAATACCTGTATGGACAAAAACCTCAAATGGTGGAAATGCTGTAGAATGAAAAGTCAGTGTGGGACCAGCAGTTAGTGTAATGGCTATGTCGCTGGACTCCCATGTAGTCGACCGTGGTTTGCGTCCTGCACCCGGTGGCTTAAAACTCAAGCCTTGCGCGTGTGCATGCGTGCCCAAGATCCCGAGAGAAGAATGGAGGAGAAGGGATTGTGACGTGGCCATCTCCCCTGGGGGATAATGTTTTGCTTTCTGTCTCTCTGTCTCTCTCTCTGTCTTTCTGGCGAGCGCACGTGCCCTATG
>NW_006159501.1:3643040-3706194 GCF_000334495.1 Tupaia belangeri chinensis
CCCTATGGCAAAAACCTCTCCCAAAAAAAAAAAAAAAAGTCAGTGTTTCTCTTTCATATCTGTTCAGAAGTAGTTTATGAGTATACAAACTAATGTAACTACTTATTAGAGGAATGTATGCTGCACACATTGTTCCATAACTTGTCATTTTACTTTAAATCTTCCCTTTAAATTACTGTACATTTATCTCAAAGTGTGATCTTACAGCATTCTTTTAAAAAAGTTTTCACAAGATAAAATCAGTGGAAAATGGAAATGTATCTTTTAGTTTTATAGGTTAGGGAAGCAAACTCGGCGGGGGATGAAATTCAAAACGTTATGTAGACTATTTCAAAAGTATAGTTTTTTAAGTTACTAATTGAAAATACTAAGTAGAAATTATCTCAAGTAAAATAACAGCCCTGGAGGGGAAACACACCACCTGTTAAAAACTTTTCCAACAGTATTACCAAGAAATGGAGACTATTAAACGAGAATGAATGTATTACCTCTCCTAGTAAGCAGTAGATTAAGTCAGTGAGCATTTTGTTGTCATGAATATGTATGCATATTTTGTTTTTACAGGGATTTGACCATATTCTTTAAATATAATCATATTTTATTCACCCCTCTGAAGATCTACATTGTCATGTTTTGGGGGGAGAAAAGATAATTTAACTCTTCACACTTTCCTTTTTTAAATTCTTGATGCCTTTTTAGGCTGTTAGTTTTTGCAGCCTGTGATGTTTTGCAGTATGACTTTGAATACTGAATAAGGAAGATTTGAAGCTATGCATAAAGTTCCTCACGAGGGTCTTAGAGGCTGAAAGCTTTCATAGGTCGTGTTTTTGCACTTAGGTGTGGAAAAGGGGGAGAAGTTTGTACTGTGAACTGCAAAATCCTGAGTGATTGAGATGGGAGGCTGGATGTCGAACACTTCTGGAGGCCTGTTCAGCAGTACGGGGAGCGTGGGCTGGAGGCCAGGCACACTCACCCTTCAGCCACAAGCAACTTGAGATGCTTCAGAGCCCCAGCTTCAGGCTGGGTCAAATAGGAACAGCCGTTCCCATGCACATCGTGGGGCTGGTGTGAGGGTCAGATGAAAATCAGGTGAAAATGCTTTCACTGTTGTGCCTCTGTAGAGGAGAATGAAGGATAAACACTGTGTTTAGTCAGATACAGGTGCTATGTAGTATTTTGAAAAAAAGTGATGATAAGCTTTGGGGAAGAATTGTCACTAAAATTTAAATTCAATATTGGAAGTAGTTATGGCAGTAAAGTTCTTTGAGGAAAAGATAGAAAGTGGTGGTGACAGTGGTCAAATAATTTGCATAGGAATCTAGAACTTACAATACCCATATCTATCCAGTCTTAATCTTTTTTGGAATTCTGTACAGAAGAAAGCACTCTGATTTTAGTAATGGAGAACGTGGAGATCAAGAGGGAAGAACTGATAATCCAGGTCTTTGCTACCAAATCTTATTTTTTATAAGCTTATATACCTCTTTCATGAAAGAGAGATAGGGACAGAGGGAGGGAGAGAAGGGGAGAAGGAAAGGAGAGAGAGAGAAAAAAAAGAGGCAGACAGAACCCCAACTGGGTTGCCACTGCACAGTCCACCCTTAGTAAGCGTGCATGCTCAGTGTGTTCAGGGAGGTCCCAGGACGTGAACCCAGCACCTTTTCCATGTGGGTCCATTTGTGTTACTACTACAAGACCACTTGGCCCCCAAGTTTTATGTTTTTTCCTCCATATATATTTTTTTTTCTTGGAAGCCTTTGTAAGATATTGTCTCTTCTTATTAGCATTATGCTTTACACCATAAATTGAAGTGTTGAAAATCTATCTGTACACTTAACAAATGTCTGATGACCCATAGCTTGTAGACACTTAGAAACCCATCATCAAGGAATTAATAGAATGCCCCTATTGACCACTTTATTAAGACACACTTTAGGGGTGACTCTAGAGGATGCATATGCTTGGAAAAAAGGAAGAGAGGGAAGGAAAGATGGGAGAGGAGGAGGAAGGGAGGGAGGAAGAAAGAGAGAAGAGGGAGGAAAGGCAGAAAGGAAGAGGAAAATGGTCATGTCACAATTCCTCTACTCTCTCCCCCTCATTTGGGAACTTTGGGCACACATGTGCACACACCCAGCTTGTTTCGCAAGCCACTGGGTCCTGGACTCAATAGTACAGTCAGCCACATTGGATCCGACCATAGAGCCAAGACATGCATTTAAAAGGTGATATACTGATACCAGGGAGTTGAGTAGAAAATGGTGTTCTTGATCACGATTCTAAAACACTCTATTATTAGAGGAGAAATGACAAGAAGCTTGGAAATATAGCTCAGATCTCATACTTAGTTGAGTGCCTACCTTTGTGTCCTCTGTGAGCATTTGTATTTACACACACACACACACACACTGGAAAGAAGAATGTATGTATGTGTGGGGAAAACTCCTACCTGGGATCATATAGAATAACATTGAAATCCATCATTCAAAGTTGATCATTTGTGAAAGGATTCTAATAACAAATGTTACCTACGTTTAGTGGAAGCTGCATAGACACTAGTCCAATCAAGAGGCTTATAATTTTAAGAGCTACCCCTCTCTGCGTACAAATATAAAAGGATGGTTAATGGGAGGCATGTGTGGGTGTTGTATCCCTGCTTTCCCTCTTTCCAGCTTCACGGCCTTATGTAAGTTATGTAACTCCTTATCCATCTTTAGAAGAGAGGTGATGCTAGGAGACACTGCACTGCAGGGTTGTCGGTGTTAAATGGAAGGCAGTACAGTATGTTAGCACTAAGCCTGCTCCATCCCAAAGACTCCAATATTAGATTTTCATCCTTAAATATTTCTTAGGAAAAGTGAATAAATCTGATGTGCAAAGAATAGAAAATAAAAAATTACTCACAGAGGGACTATATACTTTCTACTTAGTGAAGGAGCGTAAAGACGCTTAAATGGTAAAGGGATCTGTTGGCTAAAATGTGTTGGTCTGAAATTAGACTTTTTAGCAAAGAAATCTGTTCTGCATGTTTAGTGGAGGCATAAATGAGAGATGTAAGGCTTTCCCAGATCCTCTCTGGAGGGCTTTCCAAAGACTTGTTGTATTTTTAATGGCTGAATTCTTGAAAATTTGTAAGATGTTAGTCTTAGGGAGGTGGTCATCTGGTTTTACATCGAAAGAAACTGAGTCCCAGAAAAATCGAGAGAGAATCAATTGCTCCTTCCATGGAGTTCCCAGAAGCCTGGGCTTGTGATCCTGCGATGGTTCTTATATCCGGATGCCATCTTGACACGTTGCTGTGTGTGCATGCTTGTCCATCATTGGTTTTTACTTCCTAGAGTAAACTGGGTCCGGTTTGCTTTCATATAATAACAGAGAAATGAGTGCTTTAAAGTATCCTATTTCGTGTGTACTTCTCCAGCAAGCCATGAGGAGGGCGTGTTTTCCCAGGCCAAGGGACAGTCATGAAGTAACTTGTTCAAAGGACATCTTTACTGAGGGAGCTGAAATGTAAACTAGTGCTAGTGACTTCAAAGCCAGCTCAGCGTGCCTCTTTTTTAAAAAGAATTATTCATTTCATTTGTCATTATTATTTTAATTTGCTGTAGTGTAGTGCACTGTGCTCACTATAAAGAGACAGAGAGAGAGAGAGAGAGAGAAAGAAAGAAAACAAGCCACCAGGTCCAAGACTCAAACTGCAGTCAGCCATGTGGGAGTCCAGCACCTTAACCACCATGCCAGCAGCACCAACCAGTGTGCCTGGTTTTTTAAACTGTGCACCTGATTTAATCAAGAGGCCCTACTGTGCTCTGGAAAAGACATAGTTCCTTTTCTTTCCAGAGCACCTGCTTCATGCCAGGTTTTGGTTTATATATTTTATGTATACTTTCTCTTAGGCTTCTCACAGTCCTGAAAACTCTGTTATTACTGCCATTTTGTAGATGAGACATTGAAGTCCATAGTATCTTGCACAAGGTCATCCAGCTAGTAAGTTTGTGTGTCTGCTCATGTCACTGTGCTGTGTCATTTTTTCTTTGGGAAATAATGTATTCTGTTTTGGGAGATAATGCATTCTTTTTTGCCACATGTGAATATACAGGCTGTATGTGGAGACTTGAAACTTTCTGCAGGATAATTAAGAACCTGTGTAAGTGCTGATAGGAGTGGTTCTGTTCCTTATCGCCCTGTGCTGCCATGTGGGAGCTGTGCTCTCCACCTGACCTGGGAACTGGTTTCATACGGTGCATTAAAATACACTGAGAATAGAAAGGAGGAGGTTTTATACTGTTGAGGCTAGGTGAAAAGTGTGTAAGCTACTCTCCCAGTACATGTTCTAAATTGTGGAGGTGCCAAAAAATAAAAAGTCAAAAGCTAAGTTTCAGGAGGGGGGAAAAAAAAAGTCCGGAAAATAAAGGTGGTTGATTCCATGCATAGGAGGTCGATACAGTAACTTGGTAGAGGTTGGGGCATGGAGTTATACACAGAGATGGCTTGGATGGCTGTAGCCATTCCTTCCAAGTGCAATGGGCAAGTTTAGGCTGAGAACTTTAGCCTGCAAGCACAGGGTGAGAGTGAATTGAAGGAAAGCCCTCTCCATTGTTTCAGTGAATGTGGCTTTGGGGAAGAGTGCAAACTCAGGCAGTTGGAGCTACATCAAAGGATAACTAGAAAGAGCTCTCCTGGCACCTGAAACCCTCCCATTGGATACCTGGTCTTGCTTTCTCTATAAGGGGGCAGACAGGTGCTGAGAGGGTCAGGTGCCAGGAGTGCAGTCCCAGAATGCAGAGCAGGTGCAGACAGGATGGCCAGCCCAGGAGCTGTGCCCCTGGTGGGAGGCTCAGGGCGGTACCCTGGTTGAAAGGAGACTGAGCTAAGTTCTGCCATAGATATTTGACACCGAGAGCCGAGGCATGGGATCCCCTTTGCCTGAATCCATTGCTGGAATTACCGTCCAGTTGAAGCTGGTTTCCCTATGACTCTCTAACTGCAGCTGGGTTGGTTCTTTCACTCCAACTTTCCATCAGGCCTTAACCACCTAGACCTTAGCACATACGCAACAATCCTTTCCTGGGGTTGGTCTCCCTGTTTTTTTGTTTTGTTTTATTTTGGTTTTGCCTTTTATAGTTGTTTCCATGATCATGTCTCCTAATTGACTGCATTCCTGGAGGAAAGAGTCACATCTCTTAGAGCGTCACTTGGTCTATAAGAGGTGCACAAAAAATATTTGTTGACTAAATGGAAGATACCTGAATTGTCATTAGAGTGGGAAAGAAAGTTAGTATTCAGCTGAGGTCTTTTGACTAGAGACACATGTCTGTGATTTTTGAGAGCAGGACTCAGTGGATGCATAGAGATCGGGGGAAAATTAAATATAGTAAGGTTGACTTTTACTCAAATCCACCTGCCGAAGTCCAAGAAAATTTCTTTAATTGGTTTTTATCAGTACTCCCAGATTGTTCCTTAATAGGATCAAGAGAGAGAATGTCAGGCCAGGTTTGGTAATATAGACTCGACATTGACAAATCTCCTGTGTAGCTCAGAATAACAGCTTCCACATTAGAAAGGCTGACAGCTTACCATAATTAGGAGTGTGTTTCTGAGAGCCTAAGGTAGATTCCTGTTTCTCCCCTCTAGTTTGGTTATATTGAAATATGCACTGTGTCATCCAGAAATTGGGATTGATTGAGTGAATGCTGTTCAATATTTGTTCCCTGTTGAGTAATTTGAAAACCATGGCTGAGCTGCTTCTGCTTTGGTGACACCCAGACCAACCTCGGTATCAATAACTGTGGCCAGTTAATCACTTGTTCTCCTTTCCTGTCAGCTGTTAGATTCTGGATTTTGTTCTGTTTGAATAATTGTATTGTTAGAGAAGCTGCTGGGAATCATAGAACAATATCCCATTGAGCCCCATATTAAGCAGAGTAAAAAATTAGGCTTGGATACTTTCTTATATAACTAGGAATGTTTAATTATTTCAGGAATAGAGCTAGGTTTTTTTTTTTTAATTATTGCCTAAATTATGCCTGGAAAAAACATTTTGCCCTTCAACTGTCTAACCATGTATACAGGGGTTATGAAATTGCAACTTTTTTATTGAGAACAATATATATAATCGATGATGATGAAAATTAATTCCAGAGAGAATTATTGTAAATGATCAGGTGTTTAGAAAACAAATCTGACGTAGGCATATGGCAGTTGAAAAAGCAAAAATATGTATATTTTTAAAGTGGGTGGTACTTTTTTTTAGGTGAAAGGGCAGAGCAGGTGTTCAGAAACTGTGCGTAGATGGGTTCGGTGTCTTCTCTGTGTGGCCTGTGAGGTGGGTGTGGTGTATCGTGCCACCACTGCCACGGTTGCCCAGGGCAATGAGGAGCCTTGACTGAATGGCAGCGGTGTAAAGGGCCAAACAGGTACCCAGGGACATGGTTGCCTTTTTAGGTTTTGTCATAGGGCATGTACGCTTGCCAAGACAGATAGAGAGAGACAGAGGGAAAGTGAGAAATCATCCCTCTGGCGATATGGCCACGCCACAGTCCCTTCTCTCCCCTTATTTTCTTGGACTTTCTGGATGCACATGCACAGGCACCTGATGTGGTTTTCAAGCTGCCAGGTTCAGGACTTGGACCCTGCTTGGCCACGTGGAAGTCCAGCACCTTCCCACCATGCCAGCAGATCATACCTGTATGTTTGTAAAGTATATATTTTTCTGTTTCTTTCACAGGCTGATCCCAAAGAGCTAATCAAGATGGTTACCAGGCATGTCACTCGACATGGACAGGAAGCCTGGCCCGAGGACCTTGTTTCGCTGACCCAGCAGTTACACTACTACAATGAACGTCTCCTGGATTTCACTCAGGCTCAGATCCTGCAGGGCCTTCGGAAGGGTGTGGATGTGCAGCGGTTTACAGCAGATGACCAGTACAAAAGAGAAACCATCCTTGGCCTGGCAGAGTAAGGGCCACCTTTGCCTCTTAAAGGGGTAGGCTTAAAATGCAGGACAGGTTGGATCATCAGAACTGTTACCCACAGTCTTCCGAAGGTTTCTGTTCATGGTTTGATGAACAGGTATTTCTCCCACTTTGTCCAGTCCTGCGAAGGATGTGTGTGTCTTCCCAAACAGATCAGTAGGCACAGACAACATTTTAAGGCCACACAATTAAATATTTAGGACTGGGAATTTTTCTTTATTTTCTTAAAGATTCCTGTGATTTTGATAGCTCTGTATTACGATTAGACCCCAGAAGAGTTCACAGGGTATGGCAGGGGTGAAAAGTGTGAAACTTCTAATGGAAATTTAAAAGTAAGACTGTGTTTCATTCCTGACTGGAATTTCACTTTTCCAAGCACATGATGGTTTAATTTCTTCAGTATATTGAAAATCTGATAGAGTTGACACTACCAGAGAGGAGGGAAGGCCCAGTGTTGTAGGTTCAGAGCTCCTTTACCTGTCCTGGCCTTCGAGTCAAAGAGAAGCCAACTAGCTTGAGTGATCTCTGTCAGAGGCAAGTAGGAGCTGCCATTTTTTCCTTCCCTCCTTTGCCTTTTCCAGGGATGAGCAGGCCCTTTATGAGATGGCAGGATAGTTCAAGGCCCAGTTGGTTTTCCCTTTGATTTTAATCCTGGCGTCTGCTCTTTGTTTTAGTTAAATTGGGTAATAAGTACTCATGTGTCAGAAGGAGGGAAGCCCACATGGTTATTACGTAGAGATGTTTTGTTTGTAACACCACAACTTGTTGAATGCTTGCCATAGCCAAAGTGCTGTGTAAGATGATCTGCAAACTTTATTTTACTGACATCTTTTTGAAATTATTTATTTATTTTTTACTTATCATTATTATTTTTTAATTTGCTATAGGGCTTGTGTGCTCACCAGAGAGAGAGGTGGAAAGTGAGAAAGCAAACCACCAGGTCTAGGACTTGAACCGTGGTCTAGCTTGAGTGATCTCTGTCAGAGGCAAGTAGGAGCTGCCATTTTTTCCTTCCCTCCTTTGCCTTTTCCAGGGATGAGCAGGCCCTTTATGAGATGGCAGGATAGTTCAAGGCCCAGTTGGTTTTCCCTTTGATTTTAATCCTGGCGTCTGCTCTTTGTTTTAGTTAAATTGGGTAATAAGTACTCATGTGTCAGAAGGAGGGAAGCCCACATGGTTATTACGTAGAGATGTTTTGTTTGTAACACCACAACTTGTTGAATGCTTGCCATAGCCAAAGTGCTGTGTAAGATGATCTGCAAACTTTATTTTACTGACATCTTTTTGAAATTATTTATTTATTTTTTACTTATCATTATTATTTTTTAATTTGCTATAGGGCTTGTGTGCTCACCAGAGAGAGAGGTGGAAAGTGAGAAAGCAAACCACCAGGTCTAGGACTTGAACCGTGGTTGGCCATGTGAGAGTCCAGCACCTTAACCACTATACCACCTGCTGATTCCTATCTTACTGACATCTTTTAATCCTCAAAGTAGGAAATAAAATGTTAACTCTATTTTATAGCTTAGAAAATTGATGCATAGGGTTATTAAGTAACTGACCCAGGCTTATATTTTGCGGTAAGGACCAACTACAATTCCATATGGATTTGCCCCACGTTGAAGCCATCACACCTTTTCCACAGCCCACCGAGTCCTCCAAGAAGCACTGACATCCAGTCTGGTCTAGGCTTCCTGCCCCTTGAGACTAAGGTTAAGTGGTACCTCCGTTTAATGGTTATTCCTCTCCCCTAACAAATTACTCTAAAATAGCAGAGTCTCTATTGTAGTAGTGCCATCGGTTATTTTTCATCATTAACATTTAAATTCTCAACAAAGTGGAAAAGTGACCTTGGGATCCTTTGATAATTTTATATTCGTCCAGACTTCTTTCCTCCTGGGTGACATCCTACAGTTTCCTTAGAGTCAGATGGGACATAGACAGAGCAAAAGAAAGCTAGGAGGAGCAATCCAGAGCTGGTCTCAGTTAAAAGAGAAGTACGGAAGATTTTTTCTCTTCCCCCATGCCCTCCTGGAAATCCATAACTTCATAGTAATTTAACGGCCAGTTTGAAAGTGACCTAAGAGATCCTCTAATCCAGCCTCCTCACTTTTTGGAGGAGGCATCGAGAACCAGAGAGCTTTAGATTACAAGATTACACAACCAGGAATTGAGCCTAGCTTCCTAATTCCAAGTCCAGTCTGCTTTTCCTTTTGGCGTTTTGTGACCCTTGGTGCCATGTTCCTGGTATCTCAGAACAGGGTTATTATGCAGAATAAAATTTTATGAGGTGAGGCAGGCCTTCTGTCCTAAGTTACATTTTGCTAGTGTTTTTGTCCTTTATTTTCTTTTTTAAGTATGCAGCTAGCATATGCTATGTGAAGTATGTCCTAGAGGACAAATACATGCTTTTGATAAATATGTAATAGACTCTTCTGTACAATCTGTTGCTTAGAAAAATGTACAGCAGTCTTCGGATGGCTTGTTTAAAATGCCTCCAAGTTTTCATGAGTGTGCTGCTTTGACAGTTCTGATCTGGAGAAAAGATTTCGGTGTCTGCATATCGGGTCCTTGAAGGACCTGCGTCCTGCCATTTCATGGCTCTGCCCTCGTATACGCCGTGACTGTTCTTCATTTCCTTCCTCTTCGTAATCCTTGCTAATGGCATTTGTTTTCTGAGTGCATTTTATCTGTCCTTTACTGTCAGTATGTCTTGGGTAATACATTCTCAGAGGTCAGGCAGGACAGTTTTGAAAAGGGTATAACCTGGTTTGGTTCTCTGCTGCCTTTACCAAGTGATAAGACCCCGGTATTCACCGAGCATGTGCCAGGCACTACACTGAGCTCCCACCATAGAAAAGATGAATTAGTAATGGTCCGTGTTTTCAAGAGATTCCCATCCCATTATCTGCAAGTAGGTACTCAATAAATACTTGAAAGAATGATTCCTAATTGACAGTGACCTAATCGATGGATCGCCAACCTTAATCCAGCTCTCATCCCCCTTTTGTAACTCATGAGCAAAGAATTTGTTTTCACATATTTTTATCTTCCCAGGCTTGTGGGAAGACAGAAACGCCACCAAAGACTGTCTGTAGTAGTGCCTGAAATACTGACTCTGTGGCCCTCTGTAGGAAACACTTCTTGGCCAGTCCTAGCCAGATACACGCGTAGATGCCACAGTCTCCTTAGCTAAGGTAAATCTAGTCTTAGCCGTGTTACTGAATAACTGAGACTGCATTTCTGCTTCTGTGGGTTTGCCCACACTATTTTTGCCAACAAAGAATTTCATCCTACATTTTTTCACTTCTGAAAAATAGGGGTCCTGTTACGGTCTTTCTAAAATTTGGCCTGAATGCGACTACTCTGGACTGTTCTTTTATAGCTAGAAATTCTCAAATTCTCAAACGGAGATGCCATTCCTGGATAAGCCTTCTGCTGACTCCAGAATAAGGTGCAGGTCCCTTAGCAGGGCCAGTGACCCTCCCTGAGCTTTCTTGGAATTTAGCTGTGACACTGCCTTCCTCCCCTTTTGCACATCTATTAGCCCAGCTGTCTCTTCTCCCTCTTTTTTAAAAAACTTATTTCATGAGAGAGCAAGAGAGATTGGAGACAGACAGACAGTCAGGGACCACAGACAAGGTCTTGCCATGCTGCAGTCCCACACCCTCAGCCTGCCAGATAGTCAGCATCACAGGTGTACCTGCCGACGTACTCAGTTTGTTCAGGCTGACCCTGAACCAAGCCAGGGCCTCCCCACATGGCTCCAGAATTGCATCGTGTCCCTCTCCCTCCCCCCACTACAGGTGGTCCTCTTGTCCCCTTGAACACCTCTGCTTAGGTGTTGCTTGTTTGTCCTTTAACCTGAAGGTCACTCTCAGCTCTCTTTTCACAGAACTTTGTAGTCCTCTCTCTGAGCACTGCAGCCACTGTAGTTAATTACTGCGTCACATCTCACAGTCTCTGCTAGGCTGCGAATTCCTCAGGAAATATCTCGTGTGTGTTTTTATATTCTAAGCAGCTACAGCAAACCTGGCCCAATGTACAAAGCATGAAGTTTCGTTGAGAATTTTCTCAAATATCTATGCAAAGGGTAGGAGACAGTATTTTTTTGACTTGAGGCTCGAAAGTCTAGAGTTTTTTCAACTTCAGCATGATTGAGATTGAGACTGGGTAGCTCTTTGTCGTGGGAGGACCTCCTCGTGCATTATAGGATGGTCAGCAGCTCCCTTGGCCTCTGCCCACTCGATGCCAGTTACATCCCCTCCCTTTACTTGTGGCAACCAGAGTGTTTGCAGACAATGCCAGATGTCCTCTGGGGACGAAACCACCACAGCTGTGAACTCCTGATCTGGACAAGTCCTTGGCGAATTGCACCAAGGACTTTTTTTTTTTTAAAGAAATATTTATTTAATATTATTTATTTATTTATTTTAATTTTACCAGAGAGAGAGACAGAGAGAGGGAAAGTGAGAAAACTAGCCACCAGGTCTGGGACTTAAAGCATTGTCGGCCGTGTGGGAGTGTCCAGCACCCTAACCACCATGCCACCTGCTGGCCCCAATTATGCACCACATTCGAAATCCTTGGAACTGCCTTGGAATTCCCTTAATTACTGTGATGTGTCTTGTTAAGGATAGACTGACTTCCCTTTCAGCCAGAAAGCAGTTGTGAGGAGCATTTTCTTTGCAGATGAGGGTAACGCGTTTCTCTTCTCTCCCTTCCCCGTGCCTGGTGGGCGTCCCTGAAGAACCCTGGAGGAGAACGTCTACAACATTGCTCTTTCTCTGGCACAACGTTACGGTGTCTCCCGCTGGGAGGTGTTTATGACCCATTTGGAGTTTCTGTTCACCGACAGCGGGTAAGCATCCAATTTGTACATAAGTTTATTTTCATATTTTTCTTTTCAGAGCCTATTTTAGAAGATCTTGAGGTCATGAAGTAATGTCAGTTCTTCTTTTCCGCTATAGTAGAAAAGTAGTCTGGTATCTTGGTATTTTCTCTCTTTATCCGTGGGGCACCAATATTCCTTTTTTTTTTTTTTTTTTCATGTTTTTGCCATAGGGCATGTGCATTGGCTGGAGAGATACAGTGAGTGGGAAAGTGAGAAAGCACCCCTTTGGGGATGGCTACGCCACAGTCCCTTCTCCTCTCAGGATTTTGGGTATGCTCACACATGTGCTCAGCATGATTTTGAAGCCAGCAAATCCAGAACTCAAACTACAGTCAGCCATGTAGGAGTCTAAGCCATAACTATGCATACCACCTGCTGGCCCCATGGGTACCAAGAGTCCAACAGTAGTTTATTAGTTTTTTTTTTTTCCCAGTAATTGTGTTGAGTTAGATACCTCATTTATGAATTTCAATGTTTTCATGAGAAGTACAGTGTTAGACAATAGGGCAATGATGGTAAGCAAGGCTGGGATTCCTGCTTACAACTTACAGGGAAATAGATGATTATTGAATAATCATATAAGCAAATGTGGAATGAAAGCTATGACAAGGGGTTCAAACATTGGGAGTGTGATAACACGACACTCTGTAAGGCTGACTGCAAGAGAGGGTTCTAGGTTTGAGCCCCGAGTCCTCTGTGGTCACCTGTGCATACCCATGCCCCCAGTCTAGTCTGGCTGAGGCTAGAATGGAACACAGCATGTGCTGGTGGAGGGTGGGATGGGTCATGACATGAGACCCTGTGAGGATGCCTGTCTCTCTCTTTGTCTTGTTCATGGGAGAAAGAAATAAACTTTAAAAAGTGGAAAACAGAAACGGTGACAGGTATTGTTCTAGTCCATTTTGTTGTTAATAACAGAAGTAGCTGAGTCTGGGTAATCTAGGAGGACAGAGGTGGACGGAGCTCATGGTTTTGGAGAGTGGGGAGTCTATGACCATAGTCCCAGCATCTGGCAAGGGGGCTCTTGTTGCCCCAGCACGTGGTGGAAGGCAGGGGTGCATGTGTCTGGGTCTTCGCATAAACCCACAAGTATTCAAAGTATCCCAGTTATGGGGGCACCACCATGATGCCTAAGCATTTTCCAAAGGCCCCTTTTGACATCATGGTTGGTTAAGTCTTCACCTCTCAATACCATTACAATGGCTCACCAGATTTTAATACATGCATTTTGGGATACTAGTATTGTGTAAGAGAGCCCAGTGAGGATACTTGGCATAGTCAGTGAAAGAAAGGCTTTAAGGCCTAACATTCGAGCTGAGGCCTAACTATGGAGACAAAAGTAACTCTGTAATGAGAAGAGAACCATCCTGTGTAGGCAGCAAAGCAACTGCAAAGTCCCTTTGATGAGGAACATGAGTCTGGAGTGCCCGGCAAACGGTGTGGTTGTGGTGCAGCGAGCCCAGAGAAGCATGGCATGAGATGAGACTGGAGAAGCAGGGAAGCCAGCTTGGCTGCAGGACCACGCAGGCCCTCACTAGGGCATTTGGCATCTTCCTGAGAATGACAGAAGGCCGTTTAAAGATCTGGGTGAAGGAGAAGATACTATGACCAGATCTGCATTTGGATAAGATCATTTTGGTTCTCGTGTTGAGGAGAGATTGAGGGGAAGCCAGGAGAGACGCATTAGACCTGTTAGCGAGCTGTTACGGTGATAGGTCACTGACAGGTACCAGAGTCGTAGCGGGGTTGGAAAGTACAGGAGTAGCAAGAATGGGTTTCAGGGATATTCAAAGAGTGGCTGTACCTAACTTGGTAAGGATCAAGTGCACATAGGTAATAAATAAGCTATGTTGTCGATGTGCTTTGGGGAAGAATATAGAATGAAAAAAGGAGAAAGACTTCAGAAAAACCCTGAGGGCCTTCCGGATCCAATGGGAAAGAAAAGCTGCTAGCCAGAAGGCCAAAATCGAATAGCAGGAGAGGTAAGAGGAAAGCCAGAGCGGTAGAAAGCATTTCGAGAAGGGAAGGTAGTACCAGGCGGGGTCAAGTCCTGCGGAATGGTCCAGAGATGCTTGTAATTAGCATCTTTGATATTTAGTAATCACTTAGAAATGTTAACATTTTAAGTCTTCATCGAATCGCTACCTAGGTGATCACGGTATTTCTGACAGGTCTTGCACTGACTTCACCACTTCTGAGGCACAGCGATGTGTTCCAGTAAATGTTCCTTGTGACATGCATATTGGCATTCAGAAAACATCCTGGCATTTTATTAAGTATCTTTTTTCTTTCGTTGCATGTTACATAAAAGGATGTCGTGTCTGTACAAACAGGATATTTCATTGGCCTCTGAATTTATTATAAATTATCAGGCAATCGAGTAACGTGGAAGACTGTTCCTGGCATATCATTACACCTGATAGCAGCGTGATTATGCAGATGCACCGCAATTACAAAAGCAGGAAATCATTACCTCCCGGCATCGTTACTTGTGAGCGGCAAAGCACTTAATATTGATTTAGCAAGTGGTGTTTGCTGCTCCCTGTTCCTTACTCAAAAGGCAGCGGTTTGCCTTACCATTTAATCAAAGTTGGTAACATGGTTATTAGAAATCAGCTTTGTTAATACAATAGAAGCTGGCCCCCGTTTATCTGCAGAGTCAATGCCACTGGGAGGTTATCAGGTAGAGTCACATAGAGAAATAGTGTTCTTTTCTTTTAGCATTTTGTTGTACTATTCCTTTAGAAATTCCTTCATCTCCTAGAATTGTACACTCACTTTCCTTTGGGGTGATTTTGGGGGCCTCACTGGCATCAGCACATTCATCGATAAGCACACGCAGACAGGTTTGGAGCGACAGTGTTGTAGGAGACGAAAGCCTCCCAGATAGCTGGGCCAAGTCCTGTCGTGTCCCCCATAGCTAGGTGTCCTTGGACAAGATAATTCACTTCCCCAAAGCTCTCTGTTCTGAACCCTAAGTAAGGAGTTATAAAAATAAAGTGATGTAATAGTAAAATACTTAACCTACTTTACCTGACACTCGATCGGTGTTAATTATTCCCTAGAATTGCACTTTTTTCAAAAAGAAATTCTCAAACATGCCCATATGTGAGTCCTTGGTTTCTTTTTCCCCTTTATTTTCTCTCTCTTTTTTTCCTCTTCTTACTTTTTAAAACAGCAGTGATGCCTTTGAGTAGCCGCGAGTGCCCAAGCCACTTTCAGCTAGTGGTCACTGGCTCTCAGCCTTTGGTTCTGCTGAGATGTAGAGTTCCGTGAGCCCTCCAGGCTCGAGGCTGACTTGTCGCTCATTGCAGACTTAGTATTGCAGACTTAGTGACCACCTTCACCTCAGGGCTGTGTAGGCCTGTTGGTGGACCTCATGGACAGCAGTAACTACCGGTGACAGGTGGCTCAGTGATGTGGGTTTGGGTTTTGGAGTCAGATCAACTTTTAAGATCATAGCCACCAGCGATATAGTCTTGAGTGTGTTCGTTCATCTTCTTGAGTCACTGTGTTCTCAGCTACAGGGACCATTATCCTTACCTTGGAGGGTCGCGAAGATTGGGGAGAACCCGGTGGCTCTTTGGTATTAATGCAGTTGTTCCTGTTACTATTTTTCTTGTTAATTCTGCTGATTCCATGAGCAGCTTGAATTTTTGAGCGTGGGGTCATTTAGAAGTGCTTAGAGGATGCTTTATATTGGGTTGTTGGAAAAGTCATGACCATTTTTTCATAGAAAAAAAATATGACTTTTTTGACAACCCAATATACTATATTCATTAAATGTCATTATTACTTAGTATCTTTTTATTCCCAATACAACTTTAAGTGCTGAACATGACAGATGTGCTGTAGCCCTCACAGAGCTTATATTCTATATAATAGGGACCTGCTTTGTTCCCCTGTCTTCGTGCTTCAAAAACAGCCAAAAGTAAGTTGTGAGCTATAGTGAGTACCACCCAGGAAAGACACTCGGAGCACGTAGGGAAGGCCTCTCCTGGAATGCGAAGGAGAAAAGAGCCCACTACTGAAGAAGAATAGGCTGAGGGAACAGTGGGGCAGGGAAGTCCTCGGGGTCTCCCAGTAACTAAAGGAAACGAGCACAGGGGAACGGAACAGGGCCAGGGCATGCCTTTGAGCTGTCAGATTTGGTACCTCGCCCCATTTTTTGCCTTCTTATTGGAAGGCTGACAGCATTCTGCACTTGATTTCCCTCTGATACTAACTTTTAGTCACTCAGGTGATTTCCCAAGTGACTTCCTCAGTGGCAGAGGCCGTGATACTGCCGTCTTCTGTGCTGATTAGTCTCATCTCCTTCACACACACGGGTCTTTGATCATAGGGACCTGAATGTGTTGGGCTATTTTTCACACTCAATTTTATGTTTTCTGGTAGGACTCTTAGTCCCAGATGCCATCTCTGGGGAGATTGATAAACTTCACTGCACCTCTCTGTTTTTGAATTGAAGGAGCAGATCCACAGAATTTGTGTCTGAGGGCTGTTGCTCATCTGGTCAGGTTTGTGTCCAGGTTGCCACGTTGTAAAGAACTCTAAGCTCTGGCCTGTTCTTCCATCTTCTTCCCTAAAATACTCCGTCTCAGCGAGGTGTTTAAGAGTGTTAAGTACATGGAGAGGGAGAAGGTGCAATCCCGTAATAGCATTCAATGTTGCTTAGCTTATTGAAAGTATGCCATAATACTGAACATTCAAACAAGCAAACATACAGGACCAGGAAGAATGCCACTAGAGTAGGAGTGTTGAATGTAGATGTTCAAGTCATCGGCCTTACACCGCTGTTAAAATGGAGCCATAAATTTGTTTTTGATCTTTCTTTTGATCTAAGGAGAAAAGAGTACTTGATCAAGACTGATTTGCATTGTGCGTAAAAGGAAATCTACCAGTCTTAAAATATGGAAAAAGATCATCGCCGTCCCTGCCACAGAGAAGTGATTCCTCCCCTTGTCATTTCTATGTTGTGATCCTTAAGACCACTTTCCCCATAGAGATAAAACCTCCTGACAGTGGCACAAAATGTAGGAAAGAAGATGCATTTTGGTCTGTTTTCGTGAGTGGAAATTTGAATTATGCAAGCCTGGTTCGAGCTCTGGCTCTGTGACCTTCCTACTAGTGTATTCTCAGTAGACACGTTGTATTCTCTCTCTCTGCAAAATGGCTGTCCTCAACTCATTTGCTGTGAGATTGAAGAGATTGATATAAAACATCTGACATGCATAGGTGATCAAAAAAAGTAGATAGTTTTGTTAGTTCTGACCCTCTCCTATGACTGTTAGCCTAACATTACACATGTAGTTTCTGATAATTATTGTTAAGTCAGTATGAATATCAATGATAAGATGCTTTGTTAGAATTAAATGCAATAATATAGTGTTTAGCATAGGAGTACTCAATACATGATGTCTACATCTATTTCTGTACTGTGAGGTTAGAGGGGCCAGCAGGTGGCATAGTAGTTAAGATGCTGGACTTGCACATGGTTGACTGCAGTTTGGGTCCTGGAACCTGCGGTTTGAAACTCATGCTAGCCGTGCATGCGTGCGTGCCTGCCCAAAATCCTGAGAGAAGAATGGAGAAGGGATTGTGACTTGGACACCTTCCCTCGGGGGTGAATTCTTGCTTTTTGTCTCTCTGTCTCTCTGGTGAGCACCGTGCCCTATAGCAAAAATCTCTCAAAAAAATATATTTTGTTTAGAGAGCCAATAATATGAGACTATATAAACCAGTCAGAATTGACATTGTTTGGGAAATTAAGAGGCCTAGGGTTGTCCCCTGAAGGAGATGAACCTGTTCATACGGCTTTCATCACCAGTATTCTTCGTATCATACAACATTTCATAAAGGAGCTCACCTAATGTCACTGTGATAGGAAATTGACTCAGTCCTCATTGTCGATTCTCTCATTAATGTCTGGGTGACCTTGAAAGGTTAGTTATTAATATATTTATTTTTCTTTATTTTATTTTTACATTTAATTATTATACATCTTAACAGCATACAATATGGTTTTTCAAAACACAGACACATTGCATGTCGGTCAGGTCAAATGTATTACCGTATAGATCATCCTCGGCAGGTAATTTTCCATTGTTATGTCTGTCCAGTGTTTTTCCTTAAGCCCCCTCTGTGCCACCCCTCCACTGTCCACTCCTCACCCCCCATACAGTCTCTGGTATCTATACTTGCTGTCCCCACTGTAACATCTTCCAGTCCTTCTGTTTCGGCCCTAAAGGAAGGACGTTCGGCATATACTGAATGGGTACATACAGACACCTTCCTGCTTCCTCCTTTGGCACAGCATCATCTTGGTGACATACAGCCTGTTATGATTCCAGACAGATTCTACGATTATTTTTTTCTGTGTCTGTGAAGAATGTCACTGAATTCTTACATTGAATTAGTAAATTAATTGGGGAAGAATTGACATTTTAATTATAGATTCTTCTAATCCAGGAACATGGAATGTCTTTCCAGTTTAATGTATCACACTTTTCAACTTTCTGTAGTCTTCTGTGTAGAAGTCTTTCACCTCTTTGGTTAGGTTTATACCCAAGTTTGTTTGTTTTTGTGACTATTGTGAATAGGATTGCTTTCTTCAGTTTGCAAAGACACCTGGTTGAAACATTGGCAAGTCTGAAAACCGCCATGATCCTTTTGTTTTGTTTTGTTTTGTTTGTTTGTTTGTTTGTTTTGGACTTCTATATAGCATTAAAATGCATTTATTTATTTATTTATTTATTTATTTTTATTTCAATTTATTTATTTGCATTCATTCACTGTACATCATTAGAGCATACAAAATGAGATTTTCCATCCAGAGTACACTGTATATGTCTCAATCAAGCACATCAACAAACATGTTATTGTCAGCAAATGATCTTCCATTTCTTGTTTTCTGTATGTTTTGCTTTATTTCCCCCCATTCTTGATTCCCTATCTCTTACCCTCTGCCATCTCCCACTCTCCTCCCACACTGTCTCTGGTATCTATGTTTGCTTTCTATACTGTTTTCCCCCCTCATTTTATTGAATCACCAAAGACCCTAATCAATCCAAATACCCTCATAGCAAACACAGGTGACACACACATTTCCATGAACACAAGTCTAACTTTACGCATCCTATAAAGTAGCACCTAGCTGGGGCTTACATATCCTACTGCAGTCATTGAATAGATATATATTTTTTTTTCCTGAAACTTTTTTTTTTTTGTAACTCAATTTACATTCCTTCCCTAAGCATCATCACAGCACACAAAATGTGATCTCCCTTGACTCCCTTTTCCCTGAGCAGGCTCATGTCCAGTTGTCAGGTGGTGGTGTCTATAGATCAAGCTTGCCATGTCAGATTCATTCTCAGGCCTTTCCGTGGTGGGCCCTGGATGGATTCCCTGGCAGGAGTAGTTATAATTTACAGGGTAGACTGGTCTGTCTCACAGTGGGCAATGGCTTTACCAAAGCCACTGTTCATCCCTGTACTGGTCGTTCATTTAGATCCATAGAGCTTCATTCATCCTTTTAGGAGTAGTCTTTGGGGGACATGCCCACAAGCTGCTGCCTCTGAATGGTGCCCACCGTAAAACTTCAGGATGAAACTACCGGCCTTACTGCTTTATTAGGTAAAAGTAGAAAGCTGAACTTGAAAGATCCAATTTGTAATCAGTCTCCACCTCTTGCTAGTTGTATGAATTTTTTTTGTCTAAGCTTCAGCCTCCTTCAGAGAATAAGAATAATAAGAGCGTCTGCTGAGGGGGATTAGGAGGATTAAATGAGGTAATAGAAGCATAAGTGCTGGCAGGTTATCTCTAAAGGTTCATTTCCACTCCTCTGCCCCTTCCTTTTGCCCTCTGCAGCTTTCCCCAGCAGCCCTGTCCCTTCTCTCATTCACCTTCTTCCTTTCATTCTCGTTCCTCTGTCCTTAGACGTGTTCCCTTTAGTCAGCTAATGGAATTGTATCATCATTCAACCTTGGACTGAGTAAAGAAAAATGTAAACAGGTTGATCTGTTTTCTTATACAAATATGTGTTCTTTTAATACATGCTGTTCTTTTTTAGTTTTTTTGCAATAGAGCATGTGCGCTTGCTGGGGGGTGGAGGGAGAGTGAGAGAGAGAAAGAGAAGGTAAGTGAGAAATCATCCCCTGGAGGGATAATCAGGCAGCAGTCCCTTTTCCTTCATTCTCCTCTCAGAATTTTGGGCATGCACTCATTCACCAGTGTACTTCTCAAGCCACAGGGTCCAGGACTCAAACTGCACAGTCGGCCATGTGGGATCCTGCTGCCTTAACCACCACACCACTGGCTGGCACTATGCATGCTGTTATAAATCACATTTTTGGGTGACTGACAAGTGGGAGCCATTGTAGAGCACCCGCTTGATGGGATTGGCTCTCATAATTTTCTCTCTGTGCGGTGAATACAACTTCTGCTGTCAGGATTCCAGGGAATATGAACTATACATATCCAAGCTGCATGAGAGTGAGAACTCGGTTCAGGAAAACACTTCAACAGTTTGTTAGGGTGATGATTAGTTTGATTAGTGTAAAGTAGTCCACCGTGGTTTCATGATATTTTTTTTTCTACTCTCTTCGATATAGGTCCTTGGGAATTGTTTTCTAAGCAAAGATTTCATTTCTTGCCCCAGAGAAAGATAACAGCTTCTTCTAATGGAGGCTGTTAAACTGGGTTATTGATCACTGGCATCTACAAAAGATCTTAGCACATTATAATTCACTGAAAAGGGAGGTTTTGGTATTTATCATGTGTCAGTAAAGGTATTTCGATATATTTCTTGACAAGATAATTAGGTAAAATTGCACATCAGACATACTGAATTACAGGCACAGAAGAATAAGTGGGTGGGTAAGGGAGAAAGTAATGTTGATTGAGAGAGACTATGTTCATAATCAAGTCAAATGCAGATGAACTCCAGCTGTTAGGATTTAGTCATTGTCCATTTTGTAGATGAGTCTGTCAGGTATTAGGAATGGAGTATGACAAGAGAACGCTTTTGGATTATGGCTACTAGGAAAGAGAACTATTATCTGAGCTACAGAAAGAATCCTGTTTTAGAAGGTAATGTGTGTGGTAATATGAGTGCTGGACCTTCCTGAATTGATGATTGCCTTGTGGTGGGGTGAACACACACACTGAGTCTACAGGTCGAGGGGTCGTTATTAGGCAAGCTTCTTCACCTCTCCAAATAGTTTCTCATCTAGAAGTTGGTAGTTACCTAGCTTTTTAAAATTTTCCTGAGAAATTTTATTGCTATAGGGTGTGTGTACTTACCAGAGACAAAGAGAGAGGCAGAAAATGAGAAATCACCTCCCCAGGGGGGCTGGCCATGCTGCAGTCCCTTCTGTTCTCTTCCTAGGATTTTGGGCATGCCCGCACATGGCCTGGTGTGAGTTTCAAGCTGTGGGGTCCAGGACTTAAACCACATTCGAGTATGTGGTAGTCCAGTGATGCAACCATTATGCCATCTGCTGGTCCTGGTAGTTGTCCAGCTTGAACTGACCGTTAGCAGTAATCATCACAAGAAATGCAAGTGTGTTTTTGCTCCTCCATTGAGCATGTCGTTCAGCCTACAGATCTTGGAATCATCTTAATGGGGCTATACCCCTCAGTTACCTCTTTATGTTATTTTCAGATTTCACTTTTCAAATTGTGAAGGAACACAGAAATTCTGGTTTTGAAAGCTCACAATTGAACAAGTGCATATCCATGTATGAGTGGCAGAGAGAGAGAGAAACATGCACCCTGCACATGGGCTTGTCATGGTGAGATCCCCTTTTTCCAGCCCATCAGATCTTCGGCACTGTCATATGTGCCTGGCATATTTCAGGCTGACAGGGTCAGGGATTGGAACCATGGTTAGCACATGGAATCTGGCTTCTCTTGAGGAATGTGTTGCCACTGTGCCATGAAACTGACCCACACATCAGAAATTTTAGTCACTTTCCTATTTCACTTCATTTAGTGGCTTTCAGGGATGACATCACATTCTTTGAGCGTGAGTGAGCAATAAGAATGTTTTATGTTAGGTAAACATGAGGAGGTTCCTGCGGGGTGGTACCCCAGAGGGGACTCTGAATCTCCACGCTCCTTCCCCTGTGCCTTGCCTTATGTGTCTCTGCATCTGTATCCTTTGTAGAATTCTTAATAAAAGATGAGTAAGCATGTAAAAAAAAAAAAAAAAAGAGAAAGTTTTAAGCAGCTAACCATTTACACTCACTGTTCCTTGTACAGGCCCGTGCTTTCTTGTCTTCATATTTTTGTCCACATTCTTCTGCTTCATTCCTTTCTACAATGCCAAATGTATTTACCTCTTACATTAAGCCATCTAGTATTGTTGATTTCTATCTCTGAAGTCATAACTTTCAAAAAAAATTTTAATTAATTATATTTATTTATTTATTTTTAAAATTTTGGCTAGAGAGGGAAGGAGGGAGGGAGAGAGAGGAAGTGAGATGGTAAGCTGCCAGGTCCGGGACTTAAACTGTGGTTGGCCATGTGGTAGTCCAGTGCCCTCAACCACCACACCACCTGGTGGCTCCTGAAGTCATAGCTTTTAGTGAACCTACTCTTTTTAAAAAAAATAAAGATTATTTAATTTCTATTTATTATTGTTATTCTTTAATTTGACCAGAGAGAGACAGAGACAGAGAAAGAGTGAGAAAGCAAGCAGCCAGATCTGGGACTCAAGATGTAGTCAGCTGTGTGGGAGTCCAGAGTCTTAACCACCACACCACCTGCCAGCCCCAGCGAGCCAACTCTTAATGAGAATATAACTGTGTGCCCTTTGTAACACAAAACAGCCCTACCATTGTTTTGCATTGTGACTTAGTTCCAAACTACTTAAGACTCAACTATATTTTCAAACCTGGATGAGAGCTCTGTCCCATGAATATTCGTATCTTCTTCAGTGCTGAGCTGAGCATGGTGCTTTATCTACAGAGGACACCTAAGTTTTTGCTCAACCGCCCAGACCTGGCATTCATACGATATGTATTGAATGTTTCCTTTGTCTCACAGACTGGTCCTTGGTATCTAGAAACTAAAGGTGGAGAAACTAGCATGATCAGCCACTGAGCAGCATATAACGTAGTGGAGAGGACAGGCAAGGTAGTGGGTAGTTACATGTTTTCAGTACCGTAATGGATATGTCGCATGTGCCAATAGCTCAGAGAAGGCAGCCAGGCAAGTTTTTATAGACTGGGAACGTATTTGTAGATAGGGATATTTTTATAAATGTTTGAACTGCCTTAGTGGAAAAGCAAGATTTATTTTGAAGCACAAGTTTAAGATTACAAAAAAATTGTGATATTTTGACATTACGATTGTTGCTGTTATCCCAAGTATTGTCATACTCTCGTAAAGGTTTTAAAACACAATTTATATTATCTTTTCTGACATAAACCAAAAGCACATCTTTCAGCTTATGAAATGGTAATTCCAATAAACAGGGAATCGTATTTCAGAAGAGCTGCTTTAAAACTCCATGGAACCTAACTTTGATGCTGCCAGGGGTCTCACTTACTGCCCCCAGATTCTTTGATTGCTTCTCCTGAGAGTCCTGGAAATGCTATTTCTGTTAGTGTGGGGGCTGCCCGAAGAGCTCCTAAAATTAGAAGGTGTGAGACTCATCCTGTGTGGGGCATTGGGATTACACTAGACCAATCACCTTCTGTCCAGTCTCTTTACAAGAGAAGCACAAACCAAAATTAACTCTTCCTTCTACCACACAGACACAAATAAACCCAACAAAAATGCCCTAAGTTTTTCCCCCAATAGTTCAGCCTTACATGGCCTTTTTTTTTAGCTGTTAGAATTACATGTGCTCACAAAAGAGAGAGAGAGCTAGCGAGCCCACTCCTTGGTGGCGTGTGATCACGCTGCAGTATCTTCTTTGTTTCTCCATCCTATCTGTGTTTTAGGTACACATGCACATTGCCACTGGGGCCACGGTTTAACCACAGTTAGCCATGTGGGATCCAGCTTCCTTAGCCACCAGGCTATGGGACCAGCTCAAATGCCTTTTCAAATTCCATTATAAAGCTACCTAAGTTAAGATGAAAGTATTAAGATATGCGTTTTATTTAAGTGTCATTACTACAGATAACTCAAGGGAATTTTGTTTGAACAGAGTATAAAACTTGGATCCATTGACTATCATCAGCTCAAGACTCTTGGTTGCAAAACATAGGCCTAAAAGTTTGGGCTTTTTCTTCTGCATTCCATTTCCTAAATTTGTAAAATAATAAGGTTGTTTATGTTCCTGTAAAGTATCAATTTAAAATGTTTCTTGTGACATGAGTCAATATTTTTAGTAGAAGCTGTCAGATCTGGGTTCGTTTCCTAGCAGGGGAGCACTGGGAAGCTCTCCCACCTGCAGAAGTGTGAAGTGATTTCTGTCTCAGCTAGACCCTGTGAGATGTTGTGGAAACCCTGGTGCAATCACAGGCACCTGCCGCACATTCGTGTCCTTCGATACAAACCACCTGGGTCCTTGGGGCTTACCGTCTTTGACTGGGAGGAAAAAGGGACCTGTAAGAAGTAGCCTTTCTTCCTGAGTTAAAAAAAAATTACTTTGTTTAATAAAAGAACCAAATCTTAACAGAATTTTTCTTGCTCTTAATTTTAGTTTGTCCACAGCAGAAATTGAAAATCGAGCCCAAACCCTTCAACTCTTTGAGACTTTGAAGACTGAGCCTGAAGCCTTCCATCAGCACATGGTCAAGTATGTCTACCCCACCATTGGTGGCTTGGACCACGAGAGGCTGCTCTACTATTTCACTCTTCTGGAAAACTGTGGCTGTGCGGATTTGGGGAAATACGCCATTAAACCAGAAACCCACATTCGACTGCTAAAGAAGTTTAAGGTCGTCGCACCAGGTAGGATGATGATTTTCTTGTTCGACCTCATTCTTTTTAATCCATTCTAGGGATTCATCTCTTATACACTATCATGTTCTTATGTTGAGGTTGGTATAGCTCTGAAACCACAGAATTTGCTAATTGACTTTAGTTATCTTTCCAGTTCTTTCACTTAGGGGAATTAAGAAACCCCAAACCTATTGGAAGTTACAGTGACTTATAGTCAACCTGGTACTAAAACACAAATTGTTTGACTATGAGAGTTTTTCCCCCCTTACTCCTATTGATTATAGTTTACATATATGCATTTTCTTAATATTTATGTATTTTAAAATGTGTATATGTAATTTATATTTATATTGTGTGTGTATATGTGTGTGTATATATATATATATTTTTTTAATAAGACAAAGCTAAGACACTTGACAGTAGACTCTTTTTTTTTTTTTTGAAGAGGTTTTTGCTATAGGATGCGTGCGCTCGCCAGACATACAGAGAGAAACATAGAGACAGAAAGCGAGAAATCACCCCCCAGGGGGGATGGTCACGCCGCAATCCCTTCTCCTCCATTCTCCTCTCGGGATCTTGGGCACGCACGCACACGCGCCTGGTGTGAGTTTTAAGCCACCGGGTCCGGGATGCAAACCGCGGTTGACTACATGAGAGTCCAGGGACATAGCCATTACGCTAACTGCTGGTCCCGACAGTAGACTCTTCAGCAGAATTTCACTTCAGTGGAGCCTATAAACTATGTGTGGAATGCTTAAAATCAGAACCTTTGAATCTCTGATAAATTGTGAAATCTTTGGAATGAGGTCTTTGTTCTCATAACTGAGAACTTAAACACATTAATATCTCTGAAATCTGTTTACCTTATAATTTATCAGACGCTTTCAAATCTATATTTGATAAGCATAACAATCATGAGGGTTTTCTTCAGCTGAGAAGTTATTTACTGTGAAATTACGTTAGACACCGTGCTGGACACAGAGAATAAGGAGCAAGATTCAGTCCCTGCCTTCAGGTACCACAGCGAGTAAGATGCTAGGTGCCTAACAAACGAACGAGATGCGTTTTGGCAGATGGATTGATGGAGGAAAACATGAGTGCTGTGGGGGATGGAAGAGGCAAGGGCATACTGCCGTCCCCATCGTGCAGAGAGGAAACTGAAGCACCCAAGTGCCCTGTCCAGGATTCACATCTGATCAAGGTTCCAGCTGGGACTAGAACTCCAATCTTCACATCTATCTAATGGAAACGTCAAACTGTCTACTGTTACTGAGCTGGTAGATCTTTTTATTCAGCCATCCAGAAGGCTACATCGTGTCTGAAAGCTCTTGTGTTAGAATGAACTTCTTACCTATTTTCTTTTTTCTCTTCTTTCCAATAGGTCTTAATTACAAAAAGCTGACAGATGAAAACATGAGTCCTCTCGAAGCACTGGAGCCAGTTCTTTCAAGTCAAAACATCTTATCTATTTCCAAACTTGTTCCCAAAATCCCTGAGAAGGATGGCCGAATGCTTTCCCCAAGCTGCCTCTACACCATCTGGTTGCAGAAGTTGTTCTGGAATGGAGACCCTCACCTCGTTAAACAAGTCCCGGAGTCCGCACCGGAGTGGCTTCATGCCTACGATGTCTGCGTGAAGTACTTTGATCGTCTCCACCCTGGTGACCTCATCACGGTGGTGGATGCAGTTACATTTTCTCCAAAAGCTGTGACCAAGGTAACTGAAAAGATAGGTTTGGGTGGATAGAAGGCTTTAGACCAAATGCAACTGCTCTTACATTCTGCAGATTTTGTTTTTCTTTCTTTTCTAGAAATGGAAAATAATACATATTTGGCTATTTTGTTGTTGCTCAAGATGAGGTATTTTAATTGCAAAGTCATTTTCCTCTAGCGTAGACATCTGAAGCAGACATGATTGTTCTAATTTACACGTACAGTGTGCACATGTTAAAATTCTCATAATGTGTCCTTTGATAGTCAATACACCATACTCTTTTTTCCAACTGAGAAGTGGCAAGATGCTCCAGTGCCAGCCCAGTTGACCTGAATCAAGAACTCAGGCTAACAACTTAGCTCTGTATAGATTGAGCCATTAAAAAATTGTACATGAGTATCACGTGGTATGTGACTTGGTGCCAGAGTTATCAGGGAGTGATGCATGTCACTGTGTCTAACATCTGCTCCGTACTCAGGGCCCAGCCCTTTGTAGGGACCCTTCCGCTTACACTTCATCCCTCAGCAGTGTGTAGTTTCACTCAAGTAGATTAAGTGGGTTCTTGCCCTCTCATCCCAGCACCGCTGCCAAATGCACGTACGTTCCTCGCTGCCTGCACCCTGAACATTACTCTTCCTGGAACATCTCTCAGCCTTGGGTCTCAGGTGCCAACTCTCTCGTCCTGGGATCATCCTTTTTGTCTTCTCTTGTCCATCTTAGCTGCTTCCTTCTCCTTCTCCCAAGTTAGCAAGACTTCCGGTGTCCAGTCCCCAATATTTTTATTGTATTTAATATTATACTGGAAATAGAGTGCAAAGGCAAAGAATTGCAAGTCATTCATCTGGAAGCTGGCCCAGGTGGAGATTCACACATCTGTGGAGAAGGCTACTTTTGTGTGTATGTACGCATGCGCATGTGTGTGTATGTGTAGGTTTTTTGCCATAAAGTGTGTGTGCTCATTGGAGAGAGAGAGAGAGAGAATTAGAAACAACCCTGTGGGAGATAGCCATGCCACAATCCCTTCTCCACACTCCTTTCGGGATATTGGGCATGCACACATGTGTACCCAGCATGTTTTTCAAGGTGCTGGATCTGGGACTTGAACTGCAAAATTGGCCGTGTGGGATCCAGCACCTTAATTACCATGCTACTGGCTGACCTGGAGAATGCTGCTTTTAACTCACTACACTAATAGTTGTGGATAACCAAGGACTTCATTTTCTTATTATTACAACCCAAGTAATTTAGCTAATAACTGTGTTTTAAATTTTATAACCACTACTATAAAAAGGAGATCATTAATTCTGTTGTTTTTAGGGGAAAAAATAAGGACAATTTTAAAGAGTTTTTTTTTTTGCAGAGATTTTTGCTCTAGGGTGTGTATGCTCGCCAGAAAGACAGAGAGAGACAGAGAGCTAGAAAGTGAGAAATCACCCCCCAGGGGGGATGGCCACGCTGCAGTCCCTTCTCCTCCATTCTCCTCTTGGAATCTTGGGCACAAACACACATGTGCCTGGCGTGAGTTTAAGCCACCGTGTCTGGAACTTGAACTGCGGTCAGCTACATGGGAGTCTAGGGACGTAGCCATTACACTAACTGCTGATCCCTAAAGAGTATTTGTAAAGAGCATCCATTTGGAGCTGTGTAAACTTGGTTTTGAATTCTGAACCTACCCCAATTGCCTGTGTGGTGTAGCCTGAATCTCCTGTTAGACTTCTGCTCCTGGAGGCAGAGGTTACTGCTAAGCAATCTGTGAGGTACGTGATGTTACTACCCTGACTTTATAGGTGAGGAAAGCATGGCTCACAGAACGAAGTTGGTAACAGAGGAGCCACATTTGAACACATGGGGATATATTCCACAGCCTCTTCTCTCAAACGTTGAACTGTCCTACCTCTAAAAAGGCCTAGGACAGCATCTCGAACCAAGGGACATGGAGCCATCCCAGGAGCTGTGGGGCAACTAGGAGACAGAGGGCTCAGGAGGAGTTGAGAGCAGCCACCTGTGCTGGGATGTATCCAGATCAGGGCTGCATCTGAATGGGAAGGCCAGGGAGGACCTGGTGTGGGAAAAGGCAGTAGCCCAATCCACACTCTCTGGAATCTCGGAGACAAAGATCAGTCCCAAGTCAGCATGGGAAATGAGGGAGTACGAATTGCAGGAAGGCTTCTGAGCCAGTTGCAGAGTCTGCAGTCCAAGGAAATGGCCTAGAGCTGGGACCTGTGGACTGGCTAAGAGGCCAGACAAGCAAGCAGGTAGCAGGAAGGTGGGAGAGGCTGTCTTCTTTTTTACTTTTTTTTGGAGAGGTTTTTTCTTTGCCATAGGGCGTGTGCACTCTCCAGACAGACACAGAGAGAGAGAGAGAGAGACAGTGAGAAATCACCCCCCAGGGGCGATGACCACGCCGCAATCCCTTCTCCTCCATTCTCCTCTTGGGATCTTGGGCAAGCACGCACACGCGCCCGGCGTGAGTTTTAAACCACCGGGTCCGGGACTCGAACTGTGGTCGACTACATGGCAGTCCAGCGACATAGCCATACTCTAACTGCTGGTCCCAATGCTGTCTTCTAAGGTAAGCTCCCAGCCCGCCCTCAGCTGCAGGGAAGTTCATATATTGTAGGTGAGGGCAGGAAGGAAGCCCAGCACCATCAAGTGAGACAACGTGCTAATTGTGTCTTAGACTTCCAACATCAATTATTTATTTGTGATTAAACTTAATAATAACAGGTAAAAACTTCGAGTTTTTACCTGATATTTAGAAAGTTTTTACTCTGGTGATTTTGAATTATAGCACAGTCTTATGACTCTAATTTCTTAATTTTCAAGTTGTCAACAAAACATCTGAAAATAAATGATGTAATTGTTTGTGCATATATATGTATTTTTCTCAGGAATATATGCGTAGTTGACTCAGTGAAGATTGAGTCAGTTGGGACTGGCAGATGGCATGGTGGTTAAGGCACTGGACTCCCACATGGCTGACCATGGTTCGAGTCCTGGGCCTGGTGGCGTGCTTTCTCACTTTCCTCTCTCTCTTTCTCTCTGGTCAAATTAAAAAAAATTAATAATGATAATGAATAAAATTAAATAATTCTTTCAAAAAATAAAAAAGATTGAGTCAGTTCATTATTGCATCAGTTTCTCTTAGCTCAGGTGATATAACCTAAGCATAGGTATTTACTTACTGCAAACTAGTCTGAGGAGTGTTTTCCTATTGAGTCAAGTAAGTTAGAGAAATGTCTTAATCCCTTGTTGCATTGCTTACAGAAATACC
Organism: Tupaia belangeri chinensis; assembly: GCF_000334495.1. NCBI lineage: Eukaryota > Metazoa > Chordata > Mammalia > Scandentia > Tupaiidae > Tupaia > Tupaia belangeri. The sequence continues at coordinate 3,672,790 of NW_006159501.1, forward strand.
TGAGCCCAGTTTTATAAAGAACTTAGAAGTTTATTTATAAACTCATAGTTCTGGTGGCTAGAAAGTCCCAAGTCCTAGGCCTACAGCACAGCCAACAGAGGATAGTAGGCATATGGAGAGAGAGACAGAGAGACAGAGTGAGCTCCTAACTGATGTCTTTTATAACAACCAGTTATTGTGATAGTTAAGCCCTCTTCGGAGGATCTTGTGAGATCATTAAACTATTTCTGAGACTGTTGCCTCCATGATATAACACCACGAACCGTTCACTGTCCACTAGGCCTCACCCTGGGGCACCATAAAGGAACTAGATTTCCCCTTAATACCTTTATACTACATCGGTACAATGAAGTCCCAACACTTGCATTTCTGGGTGATATAAGACAGATACATTTTAAATTAATTTTATGTCTTTAGCTATATTATTAATATTACTTGTCATGTTATTAATTGACAAGCTTTTCATTTTATTTTCAGAGAGTAAAGGTATAGTTAAATAAGCTGCATATTTGAAACCACACAATATTATCCTAGAGAGAGAAAGAGAGAGAGAGTATAAAAATCAAAATGAAACACAGCCCACACATGTCAGAGGACACATTTGGAAGAGGAAATGCAGCTGGATTTGCCCAAGTTTGCAAAACACCAGATGTTCCCACAGCTTGTACATAATGTTAAAAATGTAAAATAAGTATGTACTATTCATACACAGTGTGTAGTTTTCAAATGTGTATTCCCTTTAATTCAGGACCAAATTTTTGGTAGGAAATGGTAAGGTAATTCTAGAATACATAACAAGAACAATGGCAATTGTTTAGATATTTGAATTCAGAGGGGAATAGCTCAAAGCCTGAATTTAGTGCACAATGCAAGGTAAAATAGACATGTAGGCAGAGGTTGAATTTGCATGCTGTTAACGTGATGCGTATGCTGATGGGCAAAGATACCAATGTCTAAATTGCTTTGTATGAATCAGGTTAGAGTTGCTTTCTTATCGTCTGTCCAACTGACATTTTTGTAAGTGGGACAGAGAACAAACTAGTGAGTTAGAAATCTAGGGAAATGGTAAAAGAAACTGAAAGGCAGGTTGAACACCATTTGCTTGGTTCAGACAAGATGCGATTAGGTGAGGGAGAATATATGTACTCTCAGCTTCGTGTTTTCTACTTCCCACTGTTTTCATCTGCTAGTGCATCTATGTCCATAGATAATTGCGTGGAGAATACTATCTTTGCTTATGAGATGCTATTAAGTTTGCTGGGATCCTTACGTTAAAATCATAGGATTAAGAAAAAAGGTCTCCTAGTGTCTTCCCCAGTGCCTCTAACTCCAGAATTATCACTGACTACTCCCTCCTCAGACCACCCCAACACAGATCTCTGCCCCAGCCCCTACCATTTATGATTCACTGCAGTTATAAACCACTGTTTCTGGTGAGAGAATGTTGTCTTCTTTGGGTTGGAGCAGAAAAATGGTTGGAAACCTCTCTTCTATTCTATCCTCTGACCTTTAAACATGATTTCTCTTGATAATTAAACTACTGTCCTTGCTTGCTAGCTAGCTTGATTTATTTATTTAACCAAAAGTGTCTTTCTTTTGCTTCCATGTTTTCCCCACTTTTTTCTTCAGCCTTCTGGAGCTATGGAGCCAATATAAGGACATCTCTTTTCATATTATGACTGTCAAATTCTTGAAATAAGCTACTGCTTTTTCCCTTATCCTACTACCTAGATAAAAATCTGAAAGAATCAGTTTATCTTAAAAAGTATGATTTGATCTAAAAATAAAATATATTTCAGAAATTTAAGACTCAATCAAAAGACTGCACTGTACCTCTAACTTCAGTGTATTGCAGTAGTAATACTATCATAATGAAAAAATGTCTCAAACCCATATAAAATATTTAGATAATGTATACTACCTAATTGCATGGCATGATATATGTTTTTCTAATGTATAGATCAAATGCATTTTATATAGATACAGATCAAATCCGGAAGTATTTAGTCATTCACTATTGTGCCATATATTAGTTCCCCTAGAAGATATGAACTACAAAAGGCTTGCTTTGAAGAAATTTATTTATTTATTTATTTACTTTTTAAATTATTTTATTTAACTTTATTTATTATTATTATTATTATTTTCACATGATTTTTGCCAGAGAAAGACCAAGAGAGAGAGAGACAGAAGCCAGGCCGCCAGGTCCAGGACTCAAACTATGGTCAGCCATGTGGGAATTTCAGCTCCTTAACCACCACGCCACTTGCTGGCCCAAGCTTTGAAGAAATTTAAACCAGAGTTCTTTTTTTCTTATTTATAGTGAAACAGTTTTTAATTATAATTGAGCAATACATTCACCAAGAAATTGGACTTTTTTTGAGGAAGGAATATGCATTTTATCTCTTATTTTCTACTTTCTAGCACAGTATAAAGTAGGTACTTCTTAGGTGGCTGTTTCAGATTGGCAGTTTTCAAACCTTTTGATCTTAGGTTGCCATAATATTATTTTTTAAAATTATTTATTTTTGGAGAGGTTTTTTTCTATAAGGCGCGTGCGCTCTCCAGAAAGACATAGAAACAGAAAGCGAGAAATCACCCCCCGGGGGATGGCCTTGCCGCAATCCCTTCTCCTCCATTCTCCTCTTGGGATCTTGGGCACACACACACATGCGTGCGGCATGAGTTTAGGCCACTGGGTCCGGGACTAGAACCGCAGTCAACTACATGGGAGTCCAGCGATATAGCCATTATGCTAACTGCTGGTCCTAGGTTGCCATAATATTCTTAAAATACTGTAAGTACCAAAGTGTGTTTATATAGGTTATACATTAATATTTATTATATTAGAGGTTAAAAACTGTTAACAATATTCATTTGAAACTACCAATAATAGAGTCTTTATAGATTGCTATGAATAGCATATTTTAATGAAAAAATAACTATTTTCAAGACAAAAATAATGAAATAGCATCATTTTACATTTATACATCTGGTTTAATAGAATTTAGCTGGCCCTCATATTTGTAAATTCAGTCTATTGTCTTACTTGAAGTAAATGAAGAAAATGTAGCCTTGCACAGATAAGGAGGTTGGAAGAGAGAACAGTATTTTAATAGCCTATAATTCGGGATGTTCTTTTTGAATTCTTTACCAAAACTCAATAAGGGATAGACTTTTTTTGAGACTATTTGCAGTATGAAATCTGAATTAACTTACTGAAGTTTTTGTACCCAAGTATATTAAAGCCATTGGTCTGGATGCACCTTATTTTATTATTTATTTATTCTTACATTTGTAAAGCAAAGATTACAGATTTTTTATTTCAACAGAGTACTTTATATTCTTTTGTCTTTTCAATGTTTCTTCCCTTTGTCACCCACTCTCTAAAATGGCTCTCTTATTTAGGTAGGATTTTGTGATAAAATTAGCATTTGGCATTTGGAAAATAGTACTTTAATTTAGAGTTCTGCTGGTTATCCAAATGTTGATGCATTGCATTACATAGTATCAAGATCGCTTGTATTAATAAGAGCATTTCATCAGACAAATCCTTTAAATATTGGGAGCTGTCAAGCTCACAGTAATAGATGCAAGTTATCCAGGATTATAATTTTTCCTTGAAAATTCAAATTTTGTCATTAGCAACAAATACTGCATCTTGTTTTCAGTGACATTCTCACTTTGTTCACTTTGGAAAAAATGTCTGCCAAATAACCAAGTCCGAATAACCATATGTTTTATATCATTTGTTCTTCCAAGCAGAAGTGGCGTTGCATGCAAAAAGTAGCAACTTCAGTTTGTAATTTGAACAGTTACAAAAATGTGTTTTCCTTTTACTTCTGTATGCAGTATAGTGCTTTGTTGTACATCCCATTTCTTCACAGAAAGAAAGTATTAAAAACCTATGCACTTGGGCCCACCAGTGGCATGGTAGATCCCACATGGCTTACTATGTGGTTTGAGTTCTGGACCCAGATGCTGGAACAATACACCAGGAACATGTGCATGTGTGTCCAAGTCCCAAGAGGAGGGAGAGATGGAATAAAAGGAATTGCAGCATGACCATTTTCCATAGGGGTGCATATTCTTGCTCACTTTCTCTGAAGAGCACACATGCCCTCTGGCAAATTTTTTTTAAAAAGTACACTCAATGATTGAGATTTAAGAATTTTTACTCTTTCAGTAAGGGCATTTTGTTGTTGTTGTTTTGCCGCATGGCACAGGCACTTGCCTACAGGAGACAAAGAGAGGGAAAGTGAGAAGTTACCTCCCAGGGGATTTGATTATGCCACAATTACTTCTTCTCCATTCTCCTCTTGAGATTTTGGGCATGCATGCACACACACCCAGTGAGAGTTTCAAGCCACCAGGTCCAAGACTCGAATTGTAGTCGGCCACGTGGAATAATCACAACGCCACCTCTTGGCCTCCATGAAGGACATTCTTGAGTGAAAATGAGAATGTATTTTTATGCAGTGGTTCTTAGTGTAATTTGTGCTGAGTTCCTCCAGATTCATCCACCATTGCCTTTTCATCATCAGTACAAATGTCAACACTGCAAAAAAAAAAAAAAAAAAAAAAAAGTAAATAATAATATTGTGTTACTATAAAAATTATTTTGACTTGGAAAATTCCTTCAAAGAGTCTTGAGACTTGTGATTTGTTGGCCACATGGAGAACCACTGTTGTAGGTTATGGTTGTCCAAACTGCAGCCATCTTTGATACTTACATAAAAAAATCATTTCAACTTTGTAAATATTTATGATACAAATAAGAATAATAAATATATATTCTGGTAAATGCATAATGGATTGTCTTAAAATAACCTGTTTCTTAGACTGGGCCTACAATGTAGTGATTAGGTGCTGTGCTGAGGAAGCCAGATCCCACATGGCTATGCAGGGTTCGAGTCCAGGCTCCGGCAGCTTAAACATATCAGGCATTCATGAGTGTGCCTGGAATCCTAATGTGTTGGAGAACTGGAAGAAAAAGAATTGCAGTGTAACGGCAGGAGGTGGGGGTGGCTGTTACTTTGCTGATGCTGCTTCTCTCTCTCTCTGCCCCATGTGTGCACACGCATCCTCTGGCATAAAATAAATAAAACAAAATTTCAGTTTTTAAGGAGTATGTTAATTTCTAATCATCTTTCCAGAAGCAGTATTTTCTTTTAGAGAGGTTTTTGCTATAGGGCATGTGTGCTTAGCAGAAAAACAGAGAGAGGCAGAGAGACGGAAAGCAAGAAATCACCCCCTAGGGGGGATGGCCATGCTGCAATCCCTTCTCCCCCATTCTCCTCTCGGGATCTTGGGCACACACACACACACACTTGCCTGGTGTGAGTTTAAGCCAACGTGTCTGGGCCTCGAACCATGGTCAACCACATGGGACTCCAGCGACATAACCGTTACACCAACTGCTAGTCCCCCAGAAGCAGTATTATAAGTATTTTGAAAATGTCAGGTGGAATGTGTGCATGTTGCTATCAGTATAACAAGCTTTGATTTTGTTAACTGTGTAATGTATTTTTTTTTTAATTGCCAGAGGGTATATACACTCACCAAAGAGGCACAGAGAAAGAGAGGGAGAAAGCATGCACACATACATGCCTGTCATGTGTCTCAAGCTGCCGGGAGTTTGTGTCCAGTTGCCTCAATCTTGGCTGGTCCAATACTTTCAGAGTCTTTCACAGTATACATTTTCCGTGAATTTTTTGGAAGACCCCCTCCCCCCATACTTTAACCTAACTTAACAACTAATAGCCCGGTGTGTGTTGTAGAGGCTTGGAGGCCACTTGGGGCAGTGATGAGAACTATAGGGCCACAGTGTGATTCTTTGGGGGCCCGGCTACATGTGGAAAGCATCTGAGAGGATAAATAGGCATGACCTGGCCTCAGGTTTCTAGTGCCGCATAGATGGCGCAGAACGAAAGGGATGACGTTGTGCGCGGGGTTAGGGCAGTGCTCAGAGACTGATGGTGGACATTCATACGTAGGTCTGCCCAGAGCACTCCGTGCTTTGGAATTATGCACTGCTTTGGGTCTCTCGGGCTTTCATTAATGGAATGATTTTAGTAAGAGTTACAGGTGTCAACACTGTGAATCTGAGCAGGAAAAGCCATCTTGACAAGCATGACTTTCAACACAAGTCCAGACATGAACTGTGACCCTGCTTACTCTGGCTGCTTCCCCATCACCTGCACACACACAAGATCACCTTAAAATTTCCTCAGAGGAACCTCTGTGGTTTTGTATCCCTATCCAGCACAGAGCAGCCTTGTAGGACAGAGCACCTGTGTCCGGCATGTCACAGGTCTTTGTCAGCCTTGGGATGCTGCCCTTAGCTGCAGTATCATCCCTGGTCCCATCAGCTGAGGTCGCATGGAGAATTTTTGGCCAAGGAGGTAATCTTTTTGCCTTCTAAAAAGGCGATTGTGGGTTTGGCATTCACTCTGATGCTGTGACTTACAGAAGAAGTCTAAAATTGGCCCTTAAGTATGTCAGTGTCACTAGACAATAAACAGGGGAGCTAATGTTTCCACAAGTCTACCCTGGTTAGAATAAGGAACAGATCAACCATTCTCCATCTCCCCTTTACATCTAGTCTTCCCGCCGGAGACCAGAAGAGGAGGAAGAGAACATTTATGAAAGTATTACTCTCCCTTCACACCAGCCCCGTGAAATAAATAATTTTGTCACCCTCTTTGCAGATATGAAAACTAAGCCCCAGGGCAGTTAAATAGCGGCTACAGTATTTTATGTGTTACAAGTGACAGGTCAGGGGTCACTTAAGTTCTCCTCCCAGTCTTGCTTTCCACTGCCTCCCTCGCCGGAGACTCGGCTGCAGAAGCCCATCCGGGGTGATCGTGGTGATTGGCCTGACTACCCTGCATTCTCTGTTTGCACTTGGAAAATTATTTCAAATTGGCTAAGGTAATAGTTTAGTAAGAAAGGTTCAAAAATGACCAGGAGACCATGTGCAGAGAGCCCAATCATAAGTGATAATGCCTTCTGCTTCCGAGGAGGGGTCTGGCGGGACGCTGAGCTGGTGTGTTCCGGCAGCCCTCGCAGGCCTCTTCATTGATGAGCTGGAAGGAGGAGTCCACTCTCCTTCCTGTGGAGCATGTGGCTTCCAAATTCAAAAGGGGCGTAAATCTTAAAGAAGACAGAGGAATAAATAAAGGATCTCAGAATAATGTGCAGCAAATACCAAAGCATATTTTAGCATGAGAAAAGCAGTGGGGGGAAAGGAGTTCAAAATAGCCTCCCTACTGAAATGCTTCGCCCCTTCTGGCAGACTTTGTAGTTCTGCAGCTGTTTATTATTCAGCTGTAAATCTGCAGGGCCTGGACTCCCTTTACTTTCCTCCTCCGTTTGTACATCCTGTAAGCGTCCTCTCGTTTAAGTGCCTTTCTAACCTATAAACAAATTTATCTCCTAATTGCTATCTTATAAATACATTCTCTGGCCTGTGTATTGGAGGAATTTGTAATAAAAAGCCATGCCTTCTCCTCTCCGCTCATGCCCACTCCTTTTCCAGGTATTAGCACTCCGGAAGAGCCCCGTGTAATTGCCGAGCTCTAAGGAAACCAGTTGTTTGTAACTGCGTCACAGCTGGGGGAGGTCTTCATGATGCAGTTGATAAACAAATAAATCAGTGAAAGCTATGGAGTCTGGAGGGTAGAAATGGTTAATAATTAAGTCAGTGTTTCCAGGAATATAGCCAGAAAGGTCCCAAAATAGAAGAAGTATTTGAGCTGAGTCTGAACAAATGAGGATATTTGTCATGAGCCCCACAGAGGGAAAGATGAGAAGGGAAAGAACATTCAGACAGATTTAGCAGTTTTAATAAAAGTATGGAATAACCTAGTGCCTTTAGTTAACTAAATAATATGGTATCAACAGAAGTGAGGACATGAGGCTATGGAGAGTAGGAAGGCCTGGTGGGAAGACGCTTGTCTACCTGGCAGAAGGGTTTTGAGTTTATTCTGGGAATGCATCGTCAGCATCAGTTTTCAGCCAGGGAGGGACCCTGTCAGGTTTTCTCTTTAGAATGAGCCCTTCGGTGATGACTGGAGAAAGGGCAGAAGGCACCAGCCTGGCGATGACCAAACATCTACTTGGAGGCTTTTCTAGCATTTTTTTCAGAGAGGTGATGGGGGCCCAGGTACAGAATGAGCACCAAAGGCTCTCGATATGTGATAAGAACCGCAGTGTGGCCACCTGGGCTGGCTATATATCGTCTATCTATCTAGCTATATAGTTTAGTAAGAAAGGTTCAAAAATGACCAGGAGACCATGTGCAGAGAGCCCAATCATAAGTGATAATGCCTTCTGCTTCCGAGGAGGGGTCTGGCGGGACGCTGAGCTGGTGTGTTCCGGCAGCCCTCGCAGGCCTCTTCATTGATGAGCTGGAAGGAGGAGTCCACTCTCCTTCCTGTGGAGCATGTGGCTTCCAAATTCAAAAGGGGCGTAAATCTTAAAGAAGACAGAGGAATAAATAAAGGATCTCAGAATAATGTGCAGCAAATACCAAAGCATATTTTAGCATGAGAAAAGCAGTGGGGGGAAAGGAGTTCAAAATAGCCTCCCTACTGAAATGCTTCGCCCCTTCTGGCAGACTTTGTAGTTCTGCAGCTGTTTATTATTCAGCTGTAAATCTGCAGGGCCTGGACTCCCTTTACTTTCCTCCTCCGTTTGTACATCCTGTAAGCGTCCTCTCGTTTAAGTGCCTTTCTAACCTATAAACAAATTTATCTCCTAATTGCTATCTTATAAATACATTCTCTGGCCTGTGTATTGGAGGAATTTGTAATAAAAAGCCATGCCTTCTCCTCTCCGCTCATGCCCACTCCTTTTCCAGGTATTAGCACTCCGGAAGAGCCCCGTGTAATTGCCGAGCTCTAAGGAAACCAGTTGTTTGTAACTGCGTCACAGCTGGGGGAGGTCTTCATGATGCAGTTGATAAACAAATAAATCAGTGAAAGCTATGGAGTCTGGAGGGTAGAAATGGTTAATAATTAAGTCAGTGTTTCCAGGAATATAGCCAGAAAGGTCCCAAAATAGAAGAAGTATTTGAGCTGAGTCTGAACAAATGAGGATATTTGTCATGAGCCCCACAGAGGGAAAGATGAGAAGGGAAAGAACATTCAGACAGATTTAGCAGTTTTAATAAAAGTATGGAATAACCTAGTGCCTTTAGTTAACTAAATAATATGGTATCAACAGAAGTGAGGACATGAGGCTATGGAGAGTAGGAAGGCCTGGTGGGAAGACGCTTGTCTACCTGGCAGAAGGGTTTTGAGTTTATTCTGGGAATGCATCGTCAGCATCAGTTTTCAGCCAGGGAGGGACCCTGTCAGGTTTTCTCTTTAGAATGAGCCCTTCGGTGATGACTGGAGAAAGGGCAGAAGGCACCAGCCTGGCGATGACCAAACATCTACTTGGAGGCTTTTCTAGCATTTTTTTCAGAGAGGTGATGGGGGCCCAGGTACAGAATGAGCACCAAAGGCTCTCGATATGTGATAAGAACCGCAGTGTGGCCACCTGGGCTGGCTATATATCGTCTATCTATCTAGCTATCTATCATCTATCTATCTCTATTATCTATTATCTATCTATCATCTATATCTATTATCTATCTCTTATCTATCTATCAATCTATCTATGTATCTATCTCTTATCTATCATCTATCTATCTACTATCTATCTACCTATCTCTTATCTATCTATCAATCAATCATGTATCTAATTTCCTTTTAGGGTGTGCATGCTCACCAGAGAGGACAGAGATAGAGAGAGAGAAAGGAAATGAGAAATCACCCCTCAGGGGGGTTAGCTACAATGCAATCTCTTCTCCTCTCAGGATTTTGGACACACACATGTTTTTCATGTCCAAGTCCAGGACTTGAACCATGCAGGCAGCCATATGAGATCAAAACCATTACACCACCTCTTGGCCCTATACTTATTTTTATAATGTGTATTTATAAACATCTTTTGAGGAAGTTCTGCCTATCATTCAACCTTTCATTGACTGAATCGTCTAGCAAAGTTCCTTAGCCATAACATAACCATTCTTTGTTTAGTTCACCTGGTCTCGTGAGTGATTTCTCACTCCACCCTCATGTTTAAAAGACTTGGAGGACCGATGGCCCTCTGTGATCAGGTATTAAAACTTCACTAGGAGAATAGAACAAAATAGTGTTCAATCAACGAGGACCCAGACAAATCTGGGAATGTAGCCTTTCAACATGTTCGATTGAATATCATCTTGAGATCTTAGACTCATTGCAAGTTCTTTTCATAGAAGCGTGGCAGCGTGGAAAGAGAAAGGCTTATAGTCAGGCCTTCTGTGTTCCCATGCAGGCTTGACCTTGAGAAAATTGCTCAGTCTTCTGCGTTTTCTCTGTATACTGGGAAACAGTAGTCACTAGTTAATAAATATAGATTAGAACGTTTTTAGACACAAGTAAAAATCCAATTAAAATTAGTTTAACTGACCAGAAAATTTATGGCTTATGTAATGCAAAGGCCCAGAGGTGGGGTGACTCCAGGGTGAGCTCATTGTCAGGGAGCCCCTTTCCTTCCACCTCTTCTTTCTGCTGTCGTGATGTCAGCTTCATCACAAAGCTTAGTACTGTAGTCATTGCAGGAGGAAGCCTGGTAGTCATTGGGGCTATATGACTTTCTAATTCAACTCCCATCCCTCTAGATAGAGGGAGAGAGCTCCCACAAACACCATTCAGAAAGTTCCAAACTTTATGCTGGCTAGAAGGTCCCTGAACCAATGTCTGAGACCCCTGGCTTCCTGGGTACTTATTAGCACCAGCCTGGATTACCCGAACTAGTCCCTGGCAGGAGGAATGTGACTGTCCTGGTTGATCTGAGTGTGTCAGGACTGAATCCTGGAGCAGCACCGAGTCAGGCCTGCATAGTCTGCATGGTGAATTTACAGTGGGTGCAGTGTTGAGTGGATGTAAAGGAGACAACCACCCTATCTGGAACACATACCACAAATAATTTTGTGATCTTACACCAAGATCTCTGTATATGCTATAGCTCTTAATCCTTATAAAATTTACATGGGAAGGTTCCTGGTTCAAGTCTGGAGACTTCCCTGAGTACACCCAGCATAAACCCTGTTTGCTCCAGCACTGGCTAAAACTGGGATTGGACCTCTGCAGCCAGACCTGCCGGGGTACAGTCTCTCTTTCTTTCTTTCATGGCAGAAATGAATTGAACTTTTGGCACAGTACCTAGTGTAGGTCTTCTATTTTTCTCTGTCCTTACTGTTTTGTCTATATCAGTAAGGCCAAAAAATGGCATTTGAATTTCTTTGAGCCCGATTTCAAAAATCTAGCAACAGCTTAAGTTGGTTTTGAAAGATCCTCAGTGTTTTTACTGTAGGGAATGAGCTCTGGAATTTCATATCTACACTTCGTTCTGATACCAGTTCAGCTATCAGTTGGACTTTAAATAATCGTAATAGCGTTTTGTGGTGTGTATCATCTACACGTGGGCCAGGAGAAGGTTTTTAAATGGAAACTCTGAATGCATGCTTCCAAACCTTGTTCAACCTAATGTGTGCGTGACAGGGAGCGGTTTTATTCGTACTGGGTTGCAGTAACTTTCGTTTCGTGCCTCACATTCTCTAGTCCATATTCCAGCCTCCCACCCCTGCCATTAAGAGAAAGGAAACCTCTAAGCTTTCGTAAAACTCAAGAAATGTGTTCGCTTATGTCATTGCTTAAAGTAAGCAGCAAAAAAGAGACAGCCAGGGCTGGCTCCATGGCCTGGTAGTTAAGGCAGCTGAATCCCATGAGACTGACTACATGGTTCAAATCCCAGTCCCAATGGCTTGAAAGACATGCCAGGAACATGTATATACATGCCCCAAATCACGGTAGAATGAAGTGATGGAGGAGATCAGACCCCAGAGGGGGGTCGTTTCCCCCTCTGCCACTCCCTCTCTCTCTGTCTCTTTGTTTCTCTCATTCTGGCAAGCACACATGACCTCTGGCAAATTAAAAAAGAGAGAGAGAGAGAGAGAGAGAGAGAGAGAGAGAGAGGAGAGAGAGAGGGGCCACTTACACTTTGCTAAAAATTAATGTGATTTCTGTGTTACTGTACAAGGCAAAGGGCAAAGAGCCAATGACTTCTGTGGCCTACATTATTCACTTATATAAGCAATTAAAGCAAGAGAGTTTAATTGTAACATTGATTCTTTTGGTTAAGTAGGTAAATGATTGTAACAAAGTATGCATTCTTATTTTTGTGTTTGAACGCTTAATTAGCTATATTAGTACAAAAATTTTTAACTTAGAACCAGACTGTAGACTCTAAGGTGACCCCAGACGGGAAGGTTGCCAGTTACAGCTGGAGACCTCCCTGGGTATGCTGGGCGCCTGCGAGCCCATGAGCCAGGTTGGTGGACGCTGTTCATGCTGTGCGTGAACCGCTGGATTGAGACCCTGCTGGGGCCACTAGAGTGCCATATCTCTGTCTCTCTTTTTCTCTATCACTCACTCATAAAATAAGTAAACCTTTAAAAATGTTTTAATTTTTTTTTATCCTAGTCTTTATTTTCTGGTACATAATATTTAAAATAGTTTTTCATAAAATTACTTGCAATTTTAAAACAGTGATTAAGTATGCTGCATTGAGCTCTAAGATAAAAGAATGCTTGGGACCAGCAAGTGGCATGGTGGTTAAGGTGTTGTACTCCCACTAGCTGACCACGGTTCAAGTCCTGGACTTTGACCGTGGCTTTCTTTCTTACTCTCCCCTCCTCCCTGGTAAAATTTAAAAAATAATAATAAATAAAATAATTCTTAAAAAAAAAAAAAAAAGAAAGAATGACTAAGAGATAGATCCTGCTCTGATGGGTCAGTGCGTAGTGAGGAGAGTGGACAGAAATAAGACACACGTGCCGTGTCTGGTGATGGTACACACATGAGCTCGAGGCTGTTAGCAAACGTGACATGATTTCTCTCTTAATGAAGTCCATAAAATGTAGTTTAGATAATCCGATGTCCCCTTTGTAGCCCTGGCGTTTGCTGGCCCTGCAAGTTATCCCATCAAGTGCTTTATACACTGCGAGTTTGCAGACCACAGGGCCCACCAGTGGGTCCCACAGTAGTTTAAAGTCTTGTGGTCAACATTCAAAACCAAAACCAAAATCTAGATAGATTCTATTACAGCAGGAAACAACAGAATGTGTCCATGTAGTAGGGTTTTGATTGTTTCATGAAGTTTTTGCTTTTAGTATATGCATATATGTCTGTAGAAATGTGTGTGACAATTAATTTACACAATCTAGTTCTTCCTGTGACTCTTGGAAAAAAGTTTGAGAGCTGCTGTGTCAACTGACCGGCACGGGCTACGGGTGTCAGAGGGAGTGCCGACCCTGGGAGCAAGCATACTGGGGTCTTCAGTTCATTTAAAGCCAAAACTGCAGCCTGCCTTCCTCCTCAGCCACTCTGTCTGCACTCCTGCACCTCTGCCTCAGGTCCCAAGGGTCACCTGCAGTCATTTCCCACACTCATCACTGGCCAAATGATTAGGTCACTCAGAAGCTTAAAGCACCCAAGCTTATGGCATTGGGTCACACACTTCCATTGTCATTAGAATTAACCAGGAAAAGCTCAAGCAAGATAGGTCCCTCCCAACCCCCCACTATGCCAGTGTCTTCCTTATTCCACAGATTGAGTCAGTAAGTCTAATCAGGGCCCAGGAGCTAGTTTTTTAAAGTAGTACTTAGTCAATTTCAATGCAGGTATGGTCTAAAAATTATACTTGAAGGTAACTGCTCCAGAGCTGTAGAGGACTTAAAATAATCATTTCCTGCACTTGATACCTAGAAATTTTCATCAGAATTTGAAATGATTACAGGGGCCAGCAGGTGGCATGGTGGTTAAGGTGCTCACTCCCACATGGCCAACCACGATTCAAGTCCTGGACCTGGTAGCTTGCTTTCTCACCCCCCCATCCCTACCCTGGTCTCTGGGGAGCACATGTGCCCTATAGCAAATTTTTAAAATAATAATAATAATGATAAATAAAATTAAATAATTGTAAAGAAATTTTTCAAAATAAAATGATTACAAAGGACAGTATACTTTCCATTATATTTAAACATCAATATTTATAGTAAAATTATTACTTAGCTGTTTGTATCTAGGGTAGGCTGTGTAATAGCAATTTGATAACTATCACTATCACTTTTAAAAGTATAAGAACAAGAACATTTTTTAAAAATCTGTGTTTAGGGTCGGTTCGTAGTGCAGTGGTAAGGCCTATGCATAGGGAGCTGGGTCTCCCATGGCTGAGCACAATCCAGGTCTTAGCCCCAAGGCTTGGCAAACATACCAGAAGAGTGTGTCCAAAGTCCTGACAGATGGAGAAATAGAGAATAATGGATTGTGGTGTGACCCCACCCCATTGGGAGGTTCTCTCTCTCTCTCTCTCTCTCTCTCTCACACATATACTCTCTGCAATTAAAAAAAAAAATGTTTATTTTCTCTGTAAGAGAGAGAAAGAGAGACAGAAGACAGAGTGACAGCACCCCAACAGGGTCTTGAGGCCAGGAACCGCCCCCAGCTCCAGCCTGCTCTGGACCTTGGGCCTGGCGTACTCGCGGAGATCTCTGCCTGTGAACCTGGAACTTCCCGGGTGGGTGACACTCAGACTGCTCTGTCTTACCATTGCTCTAGGACAGGCACGTGTTTAGCAGTCAGAAAGGTCATGTCTTTCCTTTTGCTAAGACTGTTTCTTCTATCAAATAAAAATAATGCTAGGCTCTCTTTAAAGGCAGGAAAGCAGATTTTATTTAGCGATACTGCAGAGTCCAGTGTGAGCTGAGCTCGTCCTCACTGCAGAGAAGGCCCTGGAGGGTCAGGGGTTGTCAGTTCATGTGACTAAACTGTTCCCATTTGCTGATGGGCACTGGTCAGAAGAGCAAATCTCTTCTGTTTTTATGATCGAAGATAGTTGTGTAAGTTGGAGCAAGGGCCCCACTACAGTTAGGGCCTGACCCTCCCAGGGACTGGTAGCAGAGCAAGAGCTAGCTCCTGGGGTGTGTAGTTTCAGAGACAGCTCAGTCCTGGGAGGACAGTGTTGGGCAGGCCAAGATTTACATCTCTGAGAGGCAGAGAAAGGATTTTAATTGCAAGCTTTCTGAAACAGCTCCTCTCAAAGAGGGGAGGAAAGGTTGAGAGGGCTCTTGGCCTATCACCGGGTGTTGGCTGGAACAGAGAGTAAATTCTCCCGGCAGCTTGGAGCCTTCTCAGCTGGCAGTTTAGAGGAGACAGACTAGAGTCATCTTAGGGACATGACCTCAAGCTGGTAGAAGCCATGCTCAAGTTTGGTTTAGTCTACGAGCCCAAAGGTTGGATGGGATCGTTGCGTGCCAGAAGCCTTTGTAGTTCTTGTATTACGCTGTCGGGAAAGTCATGACGTATTTTTCTCTGTTTTTTAATGCAAAAATATGTCATAACTTTCCTGATGATCCAATAATGCAGTGTCTATGCTTAAGAATCTTGTTTCTCTGCATCAGAAATAGTTACATAAATAGAAATAAACAATGAGAAAAATTTGTGACCATAGGGTTCTAATATTTAAAAAATTGTTCTGTATTGAGTAATTGTTTCAGTTATACATTTGATCAAGACAACATAGACATGTTAATTGTTTTGATAAATAGTGTTAGTCATAAAAATAAAATTATACTCAAACTGCACTTTTTAAAAAGGTTTTTGTCATAGAATGTGTGTTCTCTCTGGAGAGAGAGGGTGGGGGAAATGAGGAATCACCCTCAGGCAGGATGGCTGTACCACAATCTTCTTCCCCTTCCTTCTCCTCTCAGAATTTGGGGCATGCATGCACATGCACCTGGTGTGAGTTTTAAGCCACTGGGCCTGGGGCTCGAACCACAGTCCGCCGTGTTGGAGTCCAGTGCCTTAACCATCATGCTACCTGCTGACCCCAAAGTGTGTATGTTACTAAAACAGATAGGGATTTAAGCATTGCTTCTATTTAGTTTTTGTGCCTTTGGATGACTATTTCGTGTTGCTAGATTGAGATAGAGTTCAGCATCAATTTTTAAATTTTGTGTATTTATGCATATGAATACTTAAAAGCCTTTTATCTTAGTAAGTAATGGAGAAGGAGTTTTGTCATAGCAGGGTCACTGAAGTCAAGTCTTGTAATGTCCTCCAGTAATAGACCAAAAATCATATAGCAAACTGTTCTTAAAAATTATTTTTAGTGATTTATCAACAACTTCTTCACAAATTTCGTTGAAAGCAAAGAACTGGAAACCTTGTGACACACAGAAAGAAATTTGTCATCTAGTCATTGGAGTCCTGTTATATGCCAGAACTTCGATGTGTTCCTTTGTTGAGTGCTCTGGAGCATTTTAGATGTCAGAATAATGTATCCAAGTCAGATATGGGGAGGCTATGAGGCCTGTCTTTCTTGTGTAAGTGAAGTACAGTGAAAGGGGAGTTGAGGAAGAGGGCAGGCTTCACACCTCGACCTCCCTCACACCCTGAGCATGTTCTCAAGAAGATCTATTTTAGGAAAGAATATTTAGAGGTGGAAATTTGGAGTCTGATTTCCTTAAAACTGCCTGTGTTCTGTTCAGAAAGACATGTGTTGGCGGTATACTTCCCTGATCCGAAGACCACTATCCTAAGGAGATGGTGCCACCGTGACACCCAGAGTGGCCCCAGATCTTTGCAGCTCTTCCCTTCTAAAACAGCCCAGGGCTAAACACACACACACACACACACACACACACATTTACACTGCCAGAGCCCTTCCACATATGGTACATGAGTGTCTTGGGGAGGAACAGTCTCTGGCTTCAGGGATCGAACTCCTTGGGATATTCAGATCTTTTTCAAAAGCAGTTCCCTTCATTTCCCAAATGTGTTGCTCACTGCAGCTTGGCACCTGCTCTCCCCCCAGTGAGACTCCTTTAAGCAGTGAGTCACTGTTTTGGGCGAGAGTATATTATATGCCTCGGTGTTTGGAGTGCAATACAAGGTGAAGAGTTACGGCCCTAGAACATTCACCTTTGTGAAAGTGTTTAATTACTCTTGTTCTTCTCTCTGCCTGAAATCTACTGCACCCCCTTCTTCCACATGAACTCTTTTTTTTTTAAGAATTATTTATTTAATTTAATTTATTATTGTTATTTTTCAATTGGACCAGAGAGAGACAGAGAGTGAGAGAGAGGGAAAGTGAGAAAGTAAGCTACCAGGTTCAGGACTCAAACCATGATCAGCCATGTAGGAGTCCAGCACCTTAACCACCACACCATCTGCCAGTCCCTCTGCATGAACTCTTAACTCACCCTTCAAGAATTGTTCCAATGTTATCTCCTTTTAAAAGACTTTCTTGCCTTTCTAAGACATTATTTTTCCTGGTATACCAGCATTTAGTTTATTTTTTTTGTCTCATTTTTATAAATACTTATTTTTATGTTGACTTTTCCAGTAGGATGTGTGTTCTTCAAAGATACTGTTTCTTAATTTACCTTTGGATCACCTCTGTCAAGATTGGGCCTAGTGCATGGTGAAGGTTGAAGTGTTTGAGCATGAAAGGAGGAGGGAAAAATGGAAGAAAAGTTTATAAATGGGAACCTAAAAAGGGAATATTGATCTATCATTTATTAGTCAAAGAAATTATTTTTATTCTCTCAAGCTAGCTGTTACATTAAAAAATATATGAATAAAATTATTTTGGTTTTGACGTTCCCATTATTTTGTGTAGTTGCTATTAGCAATTTAAATAGTATGAAGCCCCCTAATTTTTCCACCACACTCCATAGGTAGCAACTCGGTTTTCTTAAGTCACCTGCCATTTCCTAAATATCAGCCTTATGTTCAAAGTCACGCTATGTTTATTTAAAAAGAAAAAAATAATATATGTGTGCCTACAGGATTTATCAGCTTTAAAGAACCTTTGGTGGTGAAAGTTTTCTTGGTGAATTTTGAATCAGACCAATACCTGACTGCTTTAGTCTGATTGTGCCACTTTCTTACTTAAGATGTCCTCATGCCCTGCAGGCAAGGAGATCAGTGTCATAAGCCTGGCCCCTTGCGTGGCCCTCAACTCATTCTTCCTCAATGTCTGACAGGCTTTTACTTCAACTCTGCATTCTGACTTCTAGGGTCCCTACTTGCTGCTTTGACCAACAACTTCTTTTCTGCCTTAATTCTCACTCACTCTTAAGGACTTTCCTTAGAGAGTTGCTCCTCCATCAGCCTCTCCTGACCTTGCATGTTCCTTATTTCCAGTCTGGACAAAGAGCGCTTTGTGAGGGCATCTTGTACCCCACCCTACTGGAGCTGTAGAATGGCCATGCTTTGTAATGTCTGTTATCTCTCTGTATTTCCAGCTAGACTTGGACATACCCAAGGGCAGGGACTTGATTTAATTTTGTCTGTGTCACCAGCACCCAGCACAAGGCAGATGTGTGTACTCAGCAGATGTATGTTGAATGAATAAATGGGAAGCCTTCAGTCGTTTGGCGTCCTTGTGCCCCTCCGGTGTGATTTCTGATGACTATGGCCTGGCATTGTCCTGACGGCATGAACTAGGCCCCATTTTTTTGTTGCAAGTCCTTTCAGATTTCTTTTTTTCAATTTTAATAATCTAGGACCCTCTTACATGAAGAGAATAGCAGAGTCTCTGGATAATATGGAGACTTTCGGGACATTCTGGACCACAAGTATCTAGAGGAAAATTGAAAACATGCACTTTTAAGGTTTCTTTTTCCCCTCTGTGTTCATCAGTTATTCAGGAATTTAGAAGCCATTTACTGTTTGTCTCCAATGCGCCAGGCATTATATAGGTGTTAAGGGTAAAGAGAAGAAACCAGTTTCTATTCTGAAGGATCTTTTTATACAAGCAACCAGATGATTTCAGTGCAGTGCAGTACATTCTTCGACACTGGTAAGCACGAGTCCTTAAGGAATGCATAGCAGTTGCCTGTGCCCAGGGGAGGAAATGAAGTCAAGGAAACGCCTCAGAGCAGGAACTCCTGGGCTGATTTGTTAGGAATGGGCAAAGTGTGGCTTGAGAAGGGAGATTTTTTTCTCAAGTAACTGTAGTTTTGATATTTTTTGTTAAGATTCTCTTTGGTATTTTTAAAAAATTGATTTAATCACAATAGAGAACACATAAACATGTATACATGCATATGAAAGAGAGAGAGAGAGAGAGAGAGAGAGAGAGAGAGAGAGAGAGAAGTACGTACCTTGGCTGGGTCTCATCACTGGAATTCCCTTTCCTCTTGGGCCACACATGCATGTACCCAGTGTGTTTTCAAGCCGCCCTGGGTGTCTGAACCCACATTTGGCCAGGGGCTTCCAGCACTGCAATGCAGTTTGCTGTGACTGCACCACCAGGCTGAGCTTACAGTGGATTTTTGAACAGGAATCTAATAGGACCATGTAATTGTCTTTGGTAAAGGAGTTGCTCTTGGTGGCTTCCCAGGTAGATTCCTTAGTGAGCTGGCACTCAAAGTCACTTAGGATTTCTTCTCAGACGCTCTTTCAAAATGCAGCTGGCTTGAGAAGGGAGATTTTTTTCTCAAGTAACTGTAGTTTTGATATTTTTTGTTAAGATTCTCTTTGGTATTTTTAAAAAATTGATTTAATCACAATAGAGAACACATAAACATGTATACATGCATATGAAAGAGAGAGAGAGAGAGAGAGAGAGAGAGAGAGAGAGAGAGAGAGAAGTACGTACCTTGGCTGGGTCTCATCACTGGAATTCCCTTTCCTCTTGGGCCACACATGCATGTACCCAGTGTGTTTTCAAGCCGCCCTGGGTGTCTGAACCCACATTTGGCCAGGGGCTTCCAGCACTGCAATGCAGTTTGCTGTGACTGCACCACCAGGCTGAGCTTACAGTGGATTTTTGAACAGGAATCTAATAGGACCATGTAATTGTCTTTGGTAAAGGAGTTGCTCTTGGTGGCTTCCCAGGTAGATTCCTTAGTGAGCTGGCACTCAAAGTCACTTAGGATTTCTTCTCAGACGCTCTTTCAAAATGCAGCTTTTTAGTATTGTAAATCAGGGGTCAGTAAGCTATGCCCTACAGGTCGAATTCAACCCACTGCCTGTTTTTATGCAGTCCTTAGCTACAACTGGTTTTCTTTGAAATATATATTCTCAAAGAATACTAAAAACCAACGAAACAGACAAATAAAAGAATACATAACAGATATATGTGACCTGCAAAGCCTAATATAGTTATTGTCTGGCTCTTTACATCTCTCCTTTTATATCTGAAATACTCTAGTGGTTACATATACATCATACATCATGAGCTTTCCCACTTCCACAACTGTGCTTCTTCTCCCTGAAACATCGCCATTCATTCATGCGTTCATTTACTCATTCAGCAAAGGAGTATTGGCCATGTATGAGCCACTGTTCTGGGCTCTGGGAATGTAGCTGTGACGGTCGGCAGTAAGCAGATAGAAACCCAGTATGTCAGTCATGAAGAAAAGTAATGCAGGCAAAGGCGGAGTTAGGGGTGCTGGGTTTTGTAGAGTGTCAGGGAAGGCCTCTCTGATAAGGTGACATTTTTGTTGAGTCTGCAGGGAAGTACAGGAACAAACCGTAAGGATGTCTGGGAGAGAGACTTTTCAAAGAGTGGGACCAGCAAATACAAAAGCTCTGAGGGACTGCAGGGAGGAGAACTGTGTAGAGTTAGGGGAGAGTGTGGAGAAAGGGAGGAGATGGCATTAGGGAGGTGAGGTGAGGTGAAAAGCACATCGGACAGAGCCTAATAAAGTTTTAAATACCAGATTATATTTCTAGTGAATTGGGATTTGAGCAGATTAGGAACATGATCAGTTTTATATTTTTAAAAGATCAGAGTGTTGCTGGGTGAGGACGGTGCAACACATTAACCATGAATCACGGAATGTTTGCATAGAAAGGTTCATGCCCCCTTCAGTGTATTGCGTACCCACGTGGGAACCTGCAATGGCAGAAGCCCTGCCATCCTGTGGTCTCCTCGGGCACCCCGGAGAAGATGGGGACTAGAAAATTGAATGTGATTGCCTTGGGCTGGGTTGATAACATGACACTTCCCCTCACATTTCATGGGCCACCTTGTCACACAGCCACATTGCACGACAAGGAGTTGAGAAGGATAGGGAAGCAGATGGAGCATTTGGTGAGAACAGCCCACCATTGTGCTCACCGGTCTTCTTTCCACCCCAGCACACACACACTCCATCCCTCTGCTGAGGGAAGCAAGAGGGCCCCATCTCCTCAGGCCGTGGAGCGCAGTTAGCGTGATTCCTAGCAGGCTGTGCGTTGGGCCCAGCCAGGATGCAGACCGTGGACTAAGTGGGCAAACCCCGGCTTTGCTGCCCCTAGACCTAACCCTGCACACCCCATAGGTGGTGAGACAGGCACTGGGTAGCACACGCTCACCCTGGGAAGAAGGGAGCAGGGCTTTGATTCTTGGCAGATACTGCTCTAAGGTGGTTTTGGAATTTTTCTGTACATCAGTTATGAAGAGTTTTTTACCCAGGGAGCTGATTATGGTCCTTAATGTGGTCTTGATTCTACTTTCTACAGGTAGCTCAGTAACCTTTGTTCTCTAAGACCTCAGAGTCTACACACTGGGGAAGCTTTTCTGCTTGTTTCTGTGACCACACGTGGAGTGGGTGTTGGAGGCCTTTGCCCTCTTTGAAAGCTGCCCAGCTTTCTGCCTGCCTGGAGAAGATGGAAGACCCACGTGTTAAACTTCAAGTTACTCAAAAGCATTTTTAGCTCAGGCTTGTGGTTTCTTGGGCACACCACTATCTCATAAATTTAGATCCTTATTTATTTGATTTCTTGCAGCCACATGTGCCCATAATGACATCTGCCAGGTCTTTTTGTTTGTTTATTGTTTTTGAGACACTGTTCTCAAGTACCATATATCTCTGAAATGTCATCACATATGTCATCTCTCTCGACTTAAACTATCAAGTTTCTGTTAGAGGACCACACTTAATTGGCTCTCTTCCCTGAGTCATTTCCCTTCAGTTGAAAAGAATTTACAGGGTGTCACACCCTTGGTTTATCTTTCCCTTGAAACATTTTAATCTTTTAAAGGTTTTACCTGGCATTTGTTATCTAAGGATTTCTTCCTTCCTTTTTTTTTTTCCTTTCTTTTTTTTTTTTGAGAAGTTTTTACTATAAGGCACCTACGCTTACCAGAAAGACAGAGAAAGACAGAGACAGAAAGCGAGAAATCACCCCCCAGGGGGGACGGCCATGCCTCAATCCCTTCTCCTCCGTTCTCCTCTCGGGATCTTGGACATGCATGCACATATGACCAGCATGAGTTTAAGCCACCAGGTCCGGGACTCGAACCACGGTCGACTACGTGGGAGTCCAGCGACATAGCCATTACGCTAACTGCTGGTCCTCTAAGGATTTCTTGATCTTATCTTTTACTACTGGGGTCTAGGATTAGTAAATTGTTTTTGTTTTGTTTTTAACTCAGTAGGGCCATGAATTTTGGAGCTGTTTCTCTTCTATTTCACTCATGCTTATACTCTGGACCAGATTTTTCTAAGCTCATGTCTTTATTGTAATAGTTGCACACAGCAGCCTGTAACATCCAACACGTACTACCTGTGTTCCATTTTCCAGCCTCCCTAGACCCACATGTTTATTAGGGGCATGATCTTCTCCACAAGCTACTATGGGTAACAGTTTTGTTAAATAATTATAACATTATGTAGATCGCTATTTTTGCAATATCTGAAAACCAAATCCACTTACTGCCTTGCTCTCGGTCCCTGCTGTATGTCAGAACAGGCTGGTGTATGTAGTGACTTTTAGCCCTACAGAAAACTCCTACTCCAATAAGAGGCCGTCAAGGCTCTGCACCCCAAGGCCCTCAGAATCCAGGCTAATGAAAGCCCTCCTATTTTGTAATGGCCCTGCCTGGGACCTGCACCATCACTTGCCAGGACTAATAAAGAAGACAGTTGCAAATCCACATGGATTTTATGGCCTTGGCTCAGAAATGGCATGTCACTTCCACTCAGATTTTCTTGGCTGGAATGTGGCTTATTCTAACTACAAGGAATTGACAGATGCAGTGAAGGGACTGAAATGCTCACGTTTGGTGAGCACCACTGTCTTTCTCACATCGAGGGGCAAGTGCGAACCCTCACGGTCCTCTTTATAAGAGGTAATGGTGGCTGGGAAGGGTGCTGGCAGAGAAGGTGCTGGATACATTTTGAAGGTAGACCCATTAAGATTTGCTGATGTCAGAGATGACTCCCTAAATGTGTGTTTGTCTGTTTTGTTTTATTTCCCTTCTCTCTCTTCTACTCTATGTGATTTTTTGGTGAGCCTGGTTTACGTTTTTTACGACATTATTTGAAAGGGCTTGGGAAAATAGATGCTTAGTACCTATTTATTGACTAATGAGACAATTTAGCTACTTCTCTTAATTTCACAAAACTCGCATTATTTTTAATAGCAAGTGCTAATTGCTACAGGGAATAGTTAAAATTTTAATCTTGATTGGTTATTATAGTAATGATGTGTGTGAATGGTGTTTTAATGCCGTGGGCTTCAGAAAAGAATGTTAAGAATAAAGGGTATAGTAAAGAACTTGTTATTATTTTTTATTCTGGTACATTTCTTCAGTTGTTTGTTCCTTTTACTTCTGTTCCTTCCATCATAGAACAGTTTAAAGAAAGAATATCTGCCAGAGGGTTCATTGTTAAACTTGTATTTATCATACCCTGGGTTCTTCCAGCCATGACCCTGTTCTTACAAAGTCAAATAGTGAAAAGCTTGAATTGACTAAAATGCCTAGTCAAATAAAAGCCCTTCCACATTTTCTCATTTTGCTTCTTAGAGGTCCTGGCTATCTCAGGAGGATGAACTGAAGGTTGCCTTCATTTTTACTCTGCATCCTTTAAGTGTCAGATTATTGTTATTTGAAGTTTTTAATTATTTTGAAGGATGATTTAAAATAGGAAAATACCTTTTCTGATTACACAGCGGTGATGAGGTCAAATAATTTAAACTCATAAAAATTCACTTGACTCTTGTGAGCACTAGCAGCTTTTATGAAGCACAGATGTCGGGTCAGTGTGAGGCCTAACCTCGGTAATGCTGGGGTGACAGTTCTTGTGCACACAGCGAGGACGGGGGAGCATGCTCTCGGAGGTCGCAGCAGAGGCTTGTGCTGGACTGGCTACAGGTGCCAGAGCGATGAGCCTGGTTGGCTCCACGCGTCCTAGTGTTGAAACACGGCTGTGACTTTCCCTCGCAAAGGAGAGGGACGAGCATTTCATTGAGACAAGAAGACACATAATGACACCAGAGAGTGATGAAGTCTGTGTGGCTGGAGTAAAAGGTGTGTGTTACAGTTAGGCCACGAAGCTAGAGCTTCGGGCTAGTTTGTGAAAGACCTTGAGTTCCATGCCAAAGAATGGGGAGCTTATAAAAAAGGATTTCTCAAAGGGAATTATATGACAAATTTAGTAGTTAGATGAAAAACTTAACAGATGGAGAATGGCCTATGATTTTATCATCAGATCAAATTAAAATTCAGCTTTCATTAACTGAACCTTGCTATGGTTTGAATGTGTCCCTCAAAAGTCCCTGTGGTGGAAACGTAACTGCCACTATAACCATATTAAGAGGGCAGAAACTTAATTTGACTATGATATTAATAGATGGAACTTTTGGGCAGTCATTAGTATTGGATAAAACCATTATGGTGGGGCCCGTGGATGAATCGTGGCTGTATGAGAAGAGGAAGAGAAGCTGGGGCTGACAGCCAGTGGCACAGGCTCTTGTCCTCTTGCCATCTGATGCCCTGTGCTGCCTTGGGACTCTTCATAGAGTCCCCACCAACAAGAAGACCCTCAGCAGGTGCCACCCCTTGATGTTCGATCTCCAAATCACAAACTAAATACACCAGCATGCTGTCCTAGTCACCCAGACTCAGATATTTCTGTCACAGTAACACCATGGAGCAAAACAAGCACTTACTATGGGCAAGGCTCGGTGCTGGTTACAGCACAGGCTTTCTCATTAAGTTTCATTAAACGACATGGTGCAGCGTGGGGAATGTGGTAAAAATGTGCTCAGGTACTGGACAGGAGGCCAGAATTTTGGCTCCAAAGCAGCACAAAGAAGCAGAGCCTAAGAAGGCACCAGTGTAGCTAACAGGTGTCTGGTTCCTTGATCATAGTGAGCACAGTGTAGACTATTTTGTATTCTTGAGAGTGAGCCTAAAATGTTTAATATTGTTAGAAATACATAATCCCTGTATACCTCACATAGCACCTGACATATCAGTGAATAAATGAATGAGTACAGTATTGTTTTGGAAATTTTAAAGTAGAAAAGAAAAAAAAGTACTTACAATTCCAGTAATTTAACATCACTCATTTCTTGTGTATATTTATATAAATACATATATATTTATATAGCTTAACATATGTAAAAATGTAAAGTATGTTTATATGTAATTTATATATTTTGTATACGGATGTCATTTAAATATCATGTAAGCATGATAACAATTTTACATCCTAGTTTCTAATTTTAACATTTTATGACTATTTTTTTCTAAATTGTAGTACTTTTAAAAAATTCTTATTTAATGACTGTATAACATTTTAATTAATAATTTATCAAAAGCTAGTTACCAGTTCTCTTGTCAGCCAAGTTGTTTTTGGTTTTATTTTTATATTCTTAATTAGTCCAGTTAAAATCTTTATGATTATATATTTTTTCTTCCATTGAATCATTTCCTTATGGTGGATGATCAGAACGGGGAATTATGGTCATAGAACTGACTCTTCATTTCTGTACTGTGACCAGCAATCAGTGTGAAGACTAATTTCATCATAACATGAACTACTTTGGAATTATAATTCTTCAATAAATCTGTACTGCCATTTTAGTAGTAGAAATGGAAACCTCACTATTTTTGTTTTCTTTACAGAAGAAAAATAATATAACATAAGTTCTATCATAGATTAAAATTGTTCATTAAATTTTTATTTTTCTCTCTACTTCACTTAATATCTTAATAAATATGCAATCTGTAAAAATGTTGGGCTGGTTTGTCTTACTATTGTTTAATATCTTTTTTTTTTTAAGCTGTCAGTGGAGACTCGTGAAGAGATGACTAGAAAGGCTATTAAGACAGTCAGACATTTTATTGAGAAGCCAAGGAAAAGAAACTCAGAAGAAGACATTCAAGGAGCAAGTGATTCTAAAGTTACCTATGCAGATACTTTGGATCATCTGGAGAAATCACTTGCTCATCTGGAAACCCTCAGCCATAGCTTCATCATCTCTCTGAAGAATAGCGAGCAGGTAATGACCTGGAAACCGCTGTGTGCTGGCTCACTGGGATTCTATCAGTAGATGCTTCTACTTGTTCTTTCAGGCTACATTAGGAGTGTCGATAGGCTTTTCAGACCTGCAGATATCCTTGGAAATGGTTCTCAAACGTTTATCCTTTAACCTCTTGGTTATCACTTGATTGTCAGTTTAGTTTTCACCTCTTCCAGGGGAGGCAGGGATGAGAGGACGACAAGGGCTGGAGAAGAGGAGATGGTTGGTGGGGGCTGAGCACTGCTAGGTGCCTGGGTTGGGGCGTTCTCTGAAGTTAGGACGTAAGCAGCCCCACTTGCATCTGGCCAGTGTTTGCTCTGCAACTGAACGATGATGAGTTCCTGCTCCTCCGACTTGCAGGAAAATTCGGAAGTAGTCTTTCACAACGTTACAAAGTTATGTGTACTCATAGTGTTTTTATGTTGCATGTTTCCAGTTTATTGATAAGAACTTTTTGGCTAGTCAAGTTGTTCCTAGTTGGTTTCTAGTGGAGAATTTCTCAGTGTTGCAGAAACAGCATTCTCCAGCAGCCCTTCTCCTTGATTAGGTTTGAGGATACCAGAAGCCCTCTGAGGCCCTCAGAGATTTTGTTCTGTTTTCTACAGTCATTAGAGTTTAGATATTCTTTTCCATTACTGGAAAGGTGGAAAAACAGTAAGTAAATGGTTTTGAAATGGAATTTGAATATGTGTATAATATTCCATTTGCCCTTTAATGTTACAGTAAATGAACCTGTAGGTGGCCTCTTTCATTTTTCCTAAACGTTACATGTTCATTGACTTGTATTCTTAGATTGTATGGAATATCCCAGAATAGAGAGATTGGTCAGTGGGGACGAATTCAGGTAATTGACAAATGGAAGACTTCAAAATTGGTATGAGACACATAAATGCAAAGCCCTCATGGAAGAGATAATGGGAAGCACTGAAAAGTTTGAGACCAATTTTATTTTATATTTTTTAGTGCCTATTAGCCTGCTTAATAAATAACATTAAAGAATGGTATAAACAATATAGAAGCCCTTGCAGGAAACAAATTGGCTTTACCAATCTGGATTTTTATCCTGCCGACATTTTAGTACTACAGTCCATAATTACGAGAACTAGGGTAGAGTTCTAACCTTCAAGTGACATGATTTATAATCACTAATATAAACATTTTAAATACTTGTTCATATATTTTTAAGTGAAATATGTTATATTAAAGTCCAGAGAATTGGCACTATTGCTCTCCTTTGTGTAATAGTCTGCACTTGTTGTCTTTCAGTGGCTAAAATAGTGTACATGGATTCAAGGGGGTTATTAACAGAAACATCAGCTGTTTGTCTCATCTAGACTGTGGGTTAGGGTACCATGTGGCCACTTAGGAATGCCATTCAGTCAGACTGTGGATGGTCCGTAATAGGAGACCCTTATTATGTCTTAATTGGATAGTCTTAGATTTTATTAAGGCATATTTTATGGTAAAAGGTAGAAATAACCTTCAGTCCCATACATTTAAGTTCAGACTTTGATTTTCAGCTCCTTAATTATATACCCAATAAAAGAATGTCTTCTATCTTGAAGGTTAAAGGCCTTCATCCTCTAGATCCTCAGTTTCTTCTCCGAGGTAGGGATACTAGTAATTGCCCTGCCTAACTCATAGGAGTTCTTTTTTCCAGCAAGGGCACATGCGCTTGCTGGAGACAGAGAGAGAGAGAGGAAGCGGAGAGAAGGAAGAAAAGTGAGAAAGCATCCCCAGGGAGGATGGCCATGACGCAGTCCTCCTCCATTCTCTTCTTGGGATTTGGGGCACACATGCATACACATGCACTGGTGTGTTTTCCAAGCTGCTGGTTGTGGGACTTGAACCTTGTGGTCAGTCATGTGGGATTGAGTACATTACCCTCTGTGCCATCTGCTGGCCTGGTTGGACTTTTTTCTTTTGGATAAAAAAAACTCACAATGGGCAGAACAGTAAAATGTAACTTCACGTGCCCAACTCCTAACTTCATCAGTTATGAAAATGTGACCCGTCTTAACACACTTGTGGATCTTGCTAAAGCAAATTCTCATCATCTTTTTATTTTCTCCCCAAGTATTGTCTTTAAAAGATGCATTTAATCATAACCACTACATTATCCCAATCAAGAAAATTAATTGTAATTTTGAATAACATGAAATACCCAGTTAATGTTCAGATTTTCACATGATAATGTTTTGTAAGATAAAACAGTATATTCAGGATTACTAAGAAGAAGCTAATGAAGAACCTGGAAAGTGGTATCATCATTAAATGACCATGTGTGATTTGCAAATAAACTATAGCTTAAGTCCTATTTCTTACAGAGATTGTCTAAGAGAGGCAAGCAGCTTGGCACAGGAGGTGGGGAAGACTTTAGGTTCTAATCTTAACTCTATTACTTCCTAGCCATGTGACTTTGGACGTGTTACTTAATATCTCCCATCTACAGCTTTGTTGTTGTTGTTAAGGTTATTTATTTGTTCCATAAATGGGAGAGAGAGACAACTCCCCAACAGGTCTTGACATTGTAATCCATTCCCAGCTTCAGCCAACCCCAGATCATGGGCATCCATGTGTCTGGTGTACTCAGGGAAGTCTCCAGACATGAACCTGGAACCTTCCCACGTTGGTCAGTCTTGCAGAAGGTCTCCTTTTATCACTGCACCACTGTCTAGCCCCTTTCAGCTTCCTTTTTGATAACATGGTGCTAATTAAAAATACTTGGCAGATTTATTATAAGTATTAACCTAGATACCATATGTACAATACCTTAGTTACATGGTTGATAATAGATTATAACTTATGTACTTGTAATGCAGAGGCAAAAATAAAATGGAGAAACTCATACCTATGAGTTACTTTATGTCTCACGTCGTGCTAACGTACTGGCTTTTATATTATTTTAGTTAATGTTCGCAGTGCCTTCTAGTCACAGGACTATTGTCCTCATCCTCATACTATGGATTCTGAAATTTGAGATTATAAAGGGTACTAATAAGTAGTAAAGTAAGGATTAGCCTTTAGAAAAAAAAAGATTTATTTATTTAATTCCATTTGTTATTATTATTATTATTATTATTATTTAATTTGACCAGAGGGGGTGGTGAGAAAGCAAGCCACCAGATCCAATACTAGAACCATGGTTGACCAAGTGGAAATCCAGCACCTTTAACCACCATGCCACCTTCTGGCCCCAAACCTAAGCTCTTAATAACCAACATGTGTCCTTTGTTATGGTGCTGATGGTTGTAATGTATTTGGTGTGAGGATCTTCTGTGCACTTGTAGACACATTTAATTTCTATCTGGTACTTAGGTGTTGCTTACTCTGTCTTTTCAGGAAACCCTGCAAAAATACAGTAACCTCTATGATCTATCCCGATCAGATAAAGGGAAACTTCACGATCAAGCTGTGGCCATGTGCTTAGATGGTCAACCTCTCAGAATGATTCAGCAGCTACTAGAAGTGGCTGTTGGCCCTCTCGACCTATCACCCAAGGATATAGTACAGAATGCGGTCATGAAAATAATTTCTGCATTGAGGTGAGTTATAAAGTAGTCATTGAAGAAAACTCAAGCTGATATTCTTCCAGTAGTAGTAACCTGCCTCATGGTCATTATGCAACTAAGCTATCATCATGTATGTGGAAACATGTTTTATATTTTGAAGTGCTTTACGAGAATAAAATGTTATTTTTAGAGTTTGCAAAGTCTTACATTTCAGAATACCTTGAGAATGGAAAACCATGAACACGTTTCATCATTAGTTTTGTGGGTAGTTTTTGAAGAAGCTAACTTGTGGTTGGACTTCTTCCTTCACTTGAGTGATTCTTGAAATAAGGGAAAAGCCAAAATGGCACGTGAAAACAGCTTAGCTAAGTGGCAGACCACCCTGTGACTCAGTGTGGTTTTCCCAATCCTGTCTTTTCTAATTTCCCTTCTTTGTAGCGGTGGGAAATGGTTCCCAGAAGGTTCTTTTGAAGTATGCAAGGCAAGGTTAATCATACACTGAAGGAGTTAGACATCTGTTAAGTGTCTTAGGACATTATTTACCTGCAATTAATGGCATAAAACTGACAACTGAGGAATTCTGACTTTATGTCGATAATGCTGGTGCCTTTGTAGGAATGCATCCGAGAAGATTAGAAAGAACGGAAGAGTGAAGCTCAGAAAATAATGAGGCATCAAGTGCTTTCTGTGAATAATGCAATTAGGCTAAAAGATTTAGTTGTGTTTAATTTATTCTCCTTTTAAACATTCTTTGTAATTCTGTATTGCTCTTGAGGAACTTTTTGATTAAATGCATGTCAGTTTTCTGCAGCTGAACTGAAATCAAATGAGCCTTTATCAGTTTAATTATCCTAGCCTCATATAGTTTTCACCTTAATGCTCTGAGCTATCTGGTAATTTCATATATAAGGGGAGACATAAAATATTGTAACAGTTCCTAGGAAAAAAATGCTAAATTAATAAAGCTTTGTTCTATTATTAGCATTATTATTTTTTTGTTGTTGAGTAGAAGAACCCCTCTTTCAATATGACAGATACTTGATTTTTTGCATTTTGTACATTTTCGTTTATAGTTATCTTTTTGTTTCTTCAAACTTTAAATTAAATGCACAAAAACATGATATGTTTTTAAATTTGAACAACATTTTGAAAAATTAGTGTTTTGTTGAATGTAGTTTCTTTCCTAAAATCATACATTCTCATTAATAATTAAAATATGTGATTTTTTTACATTTATGAAACTCGGACATAAATTATACTTCTCTCTGCTTTCTCTACATCTACCTATACTGTTGAAGATTTAGTTCTGATCAAATAAATGATATACTTTGCATACAGAAAACTTTGAGTAAATCTGATTTAAATCTTTCAGAAGAGCATCACTCAAGCCTGGAGGGAAAAGGGAGTTTGAGGAGTTCAGCTACCTCTTTTTCAAAGGAAAAGAAATTCCTCTTGACATTGTGCATACTGGTTGCTTTTTAGGAAGTTAGTGAAAGGACATTTAGTATTTAGTAGGCACAAAATGGCAAAGACATAAAAGGAACCTAATCCAGCACTTAATTTAAATCATTAACTTAAATTATTGGGAAAACTCATCTGGAACACTTTTCCCTGCTGCATTTCCAGAGTCCAGAAGAATTTCACATGTAGACATCTGTAAATGGGCATAAGAGTGGTACTTATCTCATGGACTCTTGTGATTATTAACTGGTAGAATATATGCAAAGCACTTAGTAGTGCCTAGTACCTTGTAAGTAGCAAGTAAACATTACTTTTATTTTTTAAAAGTTCAGTTTGAAGATTTAGCTCATTATTACATATTTAATGCTTAAAATAGCTCATATATTTAATGTTTAATCAGTGTCTTTGGCAAGACAGAATGCAAGTAGATCGTGTTACTCTGTGGATAGGAGAACATACATATGTGAGACTGTGAGCTCCTTACAGGCTGAATTGGCTTCTGTGTCTTCAGCACCTAGTCTGGGCTTGGCACCCTGCAGTGGGCTTCAGTGCCCGCACCCCACCGGCCTCATCTGAGTGTGTAAATGCCAAGCTTTTCTGAGCTTTGGGTGATCATCTTCTGAGTTGGTTCTGACTTTCTTTCCACAGAGGAGGCAGTGCTGACCTCAGTGGGCCGAGGGACCCACTCCAGGTCCTGGAAGGTGTGGTCGCAGCAGTCCATGCCAGTGTGGACAAGGGGTAAGCCTGTAACAGTTTGTGCATCTTCATTTACTGGCTTTTTCCATGGTCTTCAAATTGCTTTTCATGTCTCTGTTCATGAGGCTTCCCAACTAAACCATATCTTCAGGTGTTTCTGAAGGAAGAACTGAGGACTTGCTGAGACACGGCTTCCCCAGTTGGCGCTGACCCCGTCAACCCTAGCATGACTTCCACCAGAACCCACTTGCTGTGCACAGCACTGTCCCTTCTCACCTTCTCCGTGGGGGACACCAGGGAAGAGACTGCTGTGAGCTCTTAGGAGAGGAGAGCTTCTCGTCTCCTACAGCTTGACCATATTGACTCAGTATAGTAATTCCTAGAGAACATATCTAATTTTTTCAGCTTTTTAAAAAAAATATACATTCAATCACTATACATCATTAGCGTGTAACATGAATTTACCAAACACGAATACACTTCACATTAATCCAGTTGAGGATACCATACACGTTGTCATCAACAGATAATAATCCATTTCTCTGTGAGGATATTATACACATTATCATCAATGGATAGTAATCTATTTCTGTGTCCCATAAATGTCTTGCCTCTATTTTTTTCTAAGTCTGCTTTGTTTGAGGATTTAGAGTATACAGGCTTATCAATATAAAAAGATATTTCTAATGCTATTTTTTTAAGAATTATTTTATTTAACTTTATTCATTCACTCATTCATTTATTTAAATTTGGCCAGAGAAGGACAGAGTGAGAGAGAGAGGGAAAGTGAGAAAGCAAACAGGTTCGAGACTTGAACCACAGTTGGCCATGTGGGAGTCCAGCACCCTTAACCACCACACCACTTGCCAGCCCCTCTAATGCTATATTTTTTTTTTTATTTATTTTTTTTTTTCCTGTTACTTTTTTTTTTTTTTTTTTTTTTTATTTTATTATCATCATAATCTTCTTTCTATTACACTAGATTACATATAACTTTACATTGACTTCCATTGCTTTTTCAAAATGGGATGCCATGCATGTCAGTCAATACAGAGATATCAATCTCCCTGCTTTATCATTCAATATCTTTTCCATGCTTTTCCCAATAATTGTTATTATTATTTTTTTTAAACAATCAATCACTATTTCTCATTTTTGCTTATTAAAAAGACTTCACCCATCATGAAATACTTCCCATACCGGTTCAGTTGAGAATACTATACATGTCATCATCAACAGGTAATAAACCATATCTATTTCTCATTAACATCCTGCCTCTCTATTGATTCACTGCTGTCTTTATCCTCTTCTCTCTCCTTTTTTTTTTT
>NW_006159501.1:3709001-3712738 GCF_000334495.1 Tupaia belangeri chinensis
TTTAAATAAGTTTCTGGGTGGGCCTGTGGCGTGGTGGTTGAAGTGGCTAAATCCCACGTGGCCAGCTGTTCAGTTCAAGTTCTGAACCTGTCAGCTTGGATAACATGCCAGGTGTGTATGTGCGCACAATTGTAAGAGGAAGAAGTGGAGAAGGGAGTGTGGCATGACCATCCCCCATGGGAGGTACTTTCTCACTTTGTCTCTCTCTCTCTCTTTCTCTCTCTCTCTGTCTTTCCATCTCCACTCTCTCTAGGGAGTGCATGTACCTTCTAGCAAATTTTTTTTTTTGAGAAGTTTTTGCTATAGGGTGCGTGCGCTTGCCAGAAAGAGACAGAGAGACAGAAAATGAGAAATCACCCCCCCCCATGGGGGATGGCCACACCGCAGTCCCTTTTCCATTCTCCTCACGGGATTGGGGGCACGCATGCACACACACCCAGCGTGAGTTTAAGTCACTGGATCCAGGACTCAAACTGTGGTCGACTACATGGGAGTCCAACGACATAGCCATTACACCAACTGCTGGTCTCCCAATTTTAAAACAAACAAACAAACAAAAAAAAACTTTTTATACAGACACAAAAGTTTGATAATAGCAACCACAAATGAATATTTATGCACTTTCTCAGAGTTTACAAAGGTCCTTTCCAGGTGAACCCTGTAGGGCTTCTCCTCAATTTTTTAAATTGAAAATATGAAATAATAATAATGAAGTCATTTTTGAGAAAACTACCCCAGTTCAGTTCAATAATATAATTGTTTTCATTTGCATATTTTCTTCCAGTTATTATTCAAGTACAGATATACTTTTATACTGTTTCAGTCAAAATGTATGAATACTTTTATAGTCTCCTTTATTTACTTGTTGTAACACTTCTCATTTATCTTTGTAGCTTTAGTGATGATTGTTATTATTTTGAAAGTTTCTTTCTTTCTTTCTCCGACGAGAGAGAGAGGGAGACCCCGACATGGGCTTCATGCTGCAGTTCACTTCCTGTCAGCCAGCCTGGATCTTGGGAGCTCGCATGTATCCCTGGGATGCTCAAGGACATCCCAGAATACAAAACCAGGACCTTCCTTTGATGGGTCCCTTCACATCACCACTGCACCACTCTGTGTCCCAGTGATAGTTCATTCTAATGGCTATCTACGTCGTCATTTTCAGTGGAGGGCACTAAAGCTCAGAGAGAGGAATTGACCGGCCTCGAGTCATAAACCCGGGAAAGAGGACCAGGATTCTCCCCTCACTCTAAGTCATAAGTTAATACTCAGATGCCTTCATAGTGTATGTCCATGTGTCACTTTGTGCCCAAGGTTTGCATGACACAATGTAGGATGAGCTGGGTAGGCAAACTTGGAAAATATTGTAAGCAACACCTTCCACTTTCCCTGCCTCTTAACTTTCAGTTTTCTGCAACCATTTGCTTATGTGTCTTCAGAATGTAGCCATAGCAATGGCTAATTCAGGTTCCTTATTCTAAAAGGAAGTGTAATTATTCTGCATTTGCTGTGTGTCATGCTTGCATTGAGTCATGAGGAGTGATATATGGATCAGGAATAGCCTCGAACTCCAAGGAGCTCATAGTTGTGCAGGTGAGCAAGGTTGCCCATAGTAACTGTGGCAAAGAGTGTGCTAAGTGCCACACAGAAAGCCAGGTGGGAGGAGTGGCTCGCTCTGCCTCGGCAGGGCAGGGAAGGATACACGAGGGGTAACCCAGGAACTGATCTGAGAGATTAGAGTCTGTGAGGAGCAGGATGCTGGTATCCCAGGCTGAGGAGGCTGCCTGTGCAGCTGCAGATACAGCAGAGAGCAGAGCAGGCTGGGAGGCTGCTGAGGAGCTCTCTGCCTCCTCCTGTCCTGGAGGGCACGTGAGCCACCAGCAGCCCACGCCAGCTTGTCAGTAGTTCTCAGCCAGCTGCTCTCCAGGGAGCTGCTGTCAGCCTTGCAGTTCTCTCAGGTCAGGCTGACTGAATCCGGCCTCCCGTGCTGAAAGGTGGTAACAGGTGCTGTTTCAGGCCTCTTCCAGCCAGGCACGTTAGTCGTGGCCCACAGAGGACATCTCAAGAAAATGAGAAGACAGCATTTTTCTTAGCAAAGTGGCAGCCACATATTCAGAAGCCTCCAACATAGGTTGGATAATAATACAAGTTTTTTTTTTTTTTTTTTTAAGATTTGAAGATGAAGACATTAGGGGATGGAGAAACTGAACAAAATTTTACTTTTTATTCCAGAGACACAGAATAACAGAGGCTTCTTAACAAAAAATTTAGTAACTTATTTTTGTTTAAAAAACAGAGAAGAGGGGCTAACAGGTGGCATGATGATTAAGATGATGGATTCCTCCATGGCCGACAGTAGTTTGAGTCCAGGACATGGCAGCTTGCTTTCTCTCTCTTTCTCTTTTATGAACTCATGTGCCCTATAATAAGCTTAAAAATAGTAATGATGATTAAATAAAATTAAATAATTCTTAAAACACGGGACCAGCAGTTAGCGTAACGGCCATATTGCTAGACTCCCACGTAGTCGACCGCGGTTCGAGTCCCAGACCCGGTGGCTTAAACTCATGCCGGGCGCGTGTGCGTGCGTGCCCAAGATCCCCAGAGGAGGGTGGAGGAGAAGGGATTGCAGCGTGGCCATCCCCCCTGGGGGGTGATTTCTCGCTTTCTGTCTCTCTGTCTCTCTCTCTCTGTCTGGCGAGTGCACGCGCCCTATAGCAAAAAAAAAAAAAAAAAAAAAAAAAAAAAAAAAAAATTTAAAAAAAAAAAAAAAAAAAGAAAATGAAAACAGAAATCTTAAAACAAAAAACCAAGAAGAAGAAGAAGGAGGAGGAGGAGGAAGACAAAGTCATATATTTTATTCCTGGCAAGAGTGTTTTGAATCTGCACAGCTTAATCTGATACCTGGGTTTCATTGCTGTTCCCAATGATGTGCCTAGCAGATCTCATAGGGGAATGGATTTCTATTTTCCAGGCAGCTCCTGGAAGGGTCTTTGAAATGACATGGAACCCTGGCCCTCTTTGAGTACCACTCTCGAGTTACTTACAACTTGGCTGGCTGTGACTGCCTCTCCTCTGGGAAGCCAGGCCAGGCCTAGGGGCCCCTCTCCCTCCCTCTTGGTGACATGCCAACCCTCCCAGTCCCAACACTGCTGCCTTAATAGCCACTACCATCCGTAGTGTCTGTTTCAATAGCAAATGACCTACTCACACACACTGTCAGCCGTCACATGTCACACACACATGCACGTTCATATGCTCTCGGGTGTGCATAGAGCATCCCATAATACTCCTGGCAGGAAGATTACGGAGAAGAGTAAAAATTTGTGTGTGTTACTGTCTACCACGAAGTATTTGACTTTGTGCCTAATTTTAGTGGTGCATATACCACTATCAGCATGTCCTCTTTTGACTTTTTATGTTGGGCAAATATCATTTGCTGTTTAACTTTAACTCCTGCCCCGCCCAGGAAGACCCCTCCCCTCTGCTTTTATCCGTGTTCATTTTAAGTCACAGAAATCACAACCCCGAGGCAGGCCACAGTGGAGCAGTGTTCTGCCCTTGCTCAGGCAGCTTTCCTTTTCACTTTAACCACATTCTTCCCTTCAGACGAGGGCTCAGTATTCGAAATCATGCCCAAAACGTTTCGCAACATCCAGAACGAAAGATCGGATAAGGTAATTAGTGACTTTTTTTTTTTTTTTTTTTGTCATTGTGGGGGTGGCTGTTTTTCTTGT
>NW_006159501.1:3712960-3735350 GCF_000334495.1 Tupaia belangeri chinensis
TTGTCTTTTTTTTTTTTTTTTTTTGTCATTGTCGGTGCTGTCGTTCTTTCTGTTCGTAGGGCTACTTATATGTTCCAGCTGGCTCCTTATCTTTGTAACAAAACTGATTGTGTGCCTGTGTTTCCTGTATTCATTAATTTCTAAAATAGTGTTCTAAATTACACTACCTAAATTCCCATCCTCATTTTAGGGCAAATGGTAGAAGCAATCGCCTTTTTGTTTATAGTGAAACTATGAGAGATTTTTACCTCGTTTTTATTATTTTATTTTCTTGACTTAGGGCCCATGCATTTGCCAGAGAGAGAGAGAGAATGTGGTAAAATGACCTCCAGGGTGGTGACCACACCTCAATCTCTTCTCGGCCATTCTCTTGGGATTTGGGGCATACCAGCACATACACGCAGAGTGTTTTTCAAGCTGCCAAGTCAGGGCTTGGTACCATGTGATCGGCAACGTGGGATCCAGCCACCATAACCGCCATCTTGCCTAGCTGGCCCCAGATTTTACTTTTTGTTTGTTTTATAATTTTAAAAATAGCATTCACATTACTTTTATAATGAAGTATGTTTTTAAAGATGTTCTTTTTTCCGTTCCTAAGCTCATTATATATCTCTCCTTATCTTCATAAAAGATGATAGAAATGGAATTGATTTTGCTTCTTCCCATTCTGTTCTTAATATTGTTAATGTCATAATTGCTATTTTTTCACCCACCTATTTATCTTGAAAATGCCAGTCACAGAAAAGTTGCAGTGATAAAAAATAAACACCAATGTACTGTTCTCCGTGATCCACCCGTTACCACTCTGTCACAGTTCTTGTGCTCTTTGTTTATCTGTATGTCTGTGTGTTTGCTAGACCAGCAAAATGACTGCAGACTTTAAAACCCAAATCGAAATCAGTATGTAAACTTTTTCTTTTTGTTTTTTGCCATAGGGTGCATGTGTTTGCCAGAGAGACAGAGAGAGAGAGGGTCAGTAAGAAATCCTCCCCCAGGGAGGATGGCTGCACTGCAGCCCCTCACCTCTGTTCTCCTCTGGGCATTCTGGGCATGCATGTGCACATGCCCAGGATCCTGGCCACCAGGTCCAGAATTTGAACTGTGGTCAGCCATGTGGGATCTAGTGTCTTAACCACCATGCCGCCTACTGTCCCCAATGTAAGCTATTTAGTAGCTAAAAACTTCAGAAGATATTATGTAGCAATATCATATATCAATCACATATCACAGTTTGCCCTCCCTCCCTCCCTCCCTCCCTCCTTTCCTTTCCTTTCCTTTCCTTTCCTTCCTTCCTTCCTTCTTTCCTTCTTTCCTTCCTTCCTTTTTGAGAATATATTTCCTATAGGGTTTGTGTGCTCACCAGAGAGATAGAAAGCGAGGAATCATCTCCTAGGAGTGATGGCCACATCACAATCCCTTCTCCTCCCTGCTCCTCTCAGCATTCTGGGTACATACGCACATGTGCTTGGTGGGAGTTTTAAGGTGTCGGGTCTAGGACTCAAACCATGGTCAACTACATGAGAGTCCAGCGAGTAACCATTATGCCATCTGCTGGTCCTACCACAGCTTTTTATTAAGGGCCTCCTTCTCCTTCTGTGTATTCTTACTGTCCATCATATTCATATGGACACAGAGAAGCTCATCTAGGACATGGTACTGCCCGAACACAGTGGAAGGTGTTCTCCTTATTTGATGTGTATTTGAACTCTCAACCAAAACATAGAGCATGTTTCTGCAAGATGTCAGATGTTAACTGCACAATATTTCTAAGGTAAAAGGAGTCTAACATGGGGGCCAGCAGGTGGTGTGGTGGCTATGGCACTGGACTCCCATATGGCTGAATGTGGTTTGAGTCTTGGACCCAGTGGCTTGAAAATTACACCAGGCACATGTGCATGCATGCTCAAAATCCTGAGAGGAGTATGAAGAAGAGATTGTGGTGCACCATCTTCCCTGGGGTGGGGGAGGGGGGATGATTTCTTACTTTCTCGCTCTTGCTCTTTGTCTCTCCTATCTAAGGAAATAAAAGAATCTAATATTATTTAATAACTTGGAAAATGTTATAATAATAACCATCATTTTATAATCTCATCAGTATGTGAATAATTTTAATCTACTGCCACAGTGCTCTGGGACATTATGCCTCAGTTTGGTTCCATTTCATTCATTGGTAATTAGGTGGTAAGGCAGTTCATTCAAAGCTTGGCTTCACTACTTACTGTTTTGCTATTATCCAAATTGCTACTATAAATTATATATTATAGAGAGGTTTAATAACTTCTCCAAGGTTACACAGTAAGTAGTGAAATGTTTCAAACTTTTTGAAGGCAGACCTTACACCAAAAGTGGAAAATTCTACACTGGACATCACTTGATGGGTTGCAGTCAAAATACTATAATTCGAAGCTATTGTATAAAAATGTCTTCAGGGTATATGGTGTGTATATGAAGCAGAAATATATTTTGTATTTATGATTGGTTTCCATCCCCAAGATAGTCTCATACATGTACATGTAAATATTGCAAAACTTGAAAAATTCTGAAATCTGGTCCCAGGCATTTCAAATAATGGATACTCGACCTATTTCCAGGAAATATTTGTGAAATTGTACTTTTTTTGCACCAAACTTTTCCTATTTTTGATAAATATTAAGAGCACTCATAAATAAAACTAACAAAAGGTTCTATAAATTTAGGAAATACCACGTCAGTTGTCCACAACATTTTGTAATTTCTTTTATTCTCAAATTCAAAGGATGAATATTATGTTTTGACATGAATTGCTATAAAATAGCAGGTGACAACTATATTATTTAATAAATCCTAAGAGACATACTTAGTGGCATTGTAGAATTTTTTTTTGAGAGAGAGATTTTTGCTATTGGGCATGTGTGCTTGCCAGAGAGACAGTGAGAGACAGAGAGACAGAAAGTGAGAAATCATTCCCCCAAAGGGTTAGCCATACCGTGATCCCTTCTCCTCCATTCTCCTCTTGAGATTTTGGGGACAAAAGCATATGTACTCTGTGTGTTTTAAGACATAGGGTCCAGGACTTGAACTATGGTTAGCCATTTGGTGGTCTAGTGTCTTAACTTCTGTGCCACCTGCTCGCTCTGACATGGTAGACTTTTAATCTTCTGCAAAGTTTTTAAACAATGTCCTGTAGTTTTATTAAGGCATGGAATTTTACTTAAAGTAGGTTAGTCTGAAGCTCCATCTAGGTAACTTATCGTTGAAAGCCTTCTAACAATCTAGTTACAACAAAATCTGTGTAATTTATTGCTTTATCATACATCTCCAGAGTCTTGTGGGTGTGAGTCTTCTATAAGGATAACCTCTTAATAGTCAATCAATACTAATGAATTGATATTAAATCAGTTTTGTTGTCTTGAAATGGTCCATTTGGGATTACAAGAGCAGAAATTCTGATACTGGATGGAATAGTATACAAAGTGTCCCTTTCTCTGAATCCTTTTAGACTTCACAGTCCTTTAATAATCAAGCATTTATATTTTATTTTTAGAGTAGCATAAAATTTAATATTATAATCACAGTGAAAAATGGTGGAAAGACCACGGCTGTCTGTTACAGACGTGCATGGACTATTATATCACTGCTCTGAAGCCTCTTGCCTCAGCTATAAAATGCGAGTTATGATGTCTACTCTTCATAGTTGCTATCAACTAGTAATAGTATATATATAAAATTACTAGACTGATACCCGGCCCTGTTAGTATTATTAATAGAAATGAGTTTTGCTACTTATTAAATTTTGATAAAATTAAAATAGCTAAGGACATATTGGTTAATGATAATTTTTATCTGCTTGTACGCAACTCACTTTAATATGATACTGTTTAAAACTGAAATCCATTCTAATGTACTTTTTAAATAATATGTTTGCTATAAGCTATTTAAATACCTAAGTTTTTTCTGTTAAAAAAATAGGGGACCAGACAGTGGCATAACAGGTGCTCTTTGAGGCTGGTCCTCAGAGCAAGTTCTGGTTTGCATTCAGAGACAGCGTCCCTGGGACCAACAGTTAGCACAATGGCTATGTTGCTGGACTCCCATGTAGTTGACCGCGGTTCGAGTCCCGGACCCAGTGGCTTAAACTCATGCCGGGTGCGTGTGCATGTGCGTGCGTGCCCAAGAACCTGAGAAGAGAATGGAGAAGGGATTGCGGCGTGGCTATCCCCACTGGAGGGTGATTTCTCACGTTCTGTCTCTCTGTCTCTCTCTGTCTTTCTGGTGAGTGCGTGCGCCCTATAGGAAAAACCTCTCCACAAAAAAAAAAAAAAGAGAGAGAGAGAGAGACAACGTTCCTGAGTGCTCTGGGCAAGTGTGTGCCCAGGATTTGGGGCTGTCTGAGGTTAGGGATGTGCGCTCTCTCTCTCTTCCTCTCTCTCTCTGTCTTTCTTGCTCATGGGAGAAATAAACTAACTTAAAAAATAGGAGAGGAAAATAATAATCATCCAACAAATGAGCATTTAGGTTGACTAGAAGATAAGGAGTCTGGTTTTGCCCTACAGAGAGGAGCTGGTTTCATCTGAGGACCTGCTGGAGTGGCTGCGGCCTTTCTGTGCCGACGAGGCCTGGCCAGTGCGGCCCCGCATTCACGTGCTGCAGATTCTGGAGCAGGCTTTCCACCTGACGGAGGAGGACAGCAAGCTCCTCATGTTCTTTAGAACCGAAGCCATTCTAAAAGCCGTGTGGCCCCAGAGACAGGTAAGGGAGCATCTGACTGAAAACGTTCTCTATTGACGGTAGTGAGAGATCGGTTTTTATTACTATGAACGAGTTTCAGATGAATAATGTGCATGGTAACACAAACTTCCCAGTATTTGTCAGTCCAGCTATTTGGTAAGTGAATATATGTAATCAAATTTATTTTAATTTTTCTGTATGTTTGAATATGCAAGTGCTTAGTAGATGATGCTTCACTCACTAAGCACGGGTGCGTCATTTTCCACTTCATAGGTATCAGGGAACGGTGGTGGCTCACCCCTTCCCAGGAGGAATGCAGAACTGAACGGAACTTAGCAGGGTTATTTCTTTCGTGCTCTCTGCAGGTGCGAAATGCCCTCCCTCCTCATGTCACCTAGCTGAGTACAGATGAGCAGAGTGATAAGATCGTGGTATCTCCATACCACTCTCACCCTCTCCCTTCAAGGCTCACTTGGCCTGTCTTTCCCCAGAGCTGCCCCTGGCCTTTGGAAACTCAATTGAACCTCGAATTTCACATATTTGAGCTTTAATTATTGATTATTACTGTTATTACTCTTTAAAAATGGTGTCTCCCCACTACCGTGACAACTCTGACGCTCTGGGGGACATGCTCATCATCTCTTGAATCCCACTAAGTGCCCATACATACCTCAGAACTCAAATACTTCTCGACTGAATAAATGAAAAAGTGAATCCCTAAATCGAAGAAGTATAGTGTCTGTTGAAGTTTGGCTTCGATTCTAAATTGTTGCCTCCTAAGGATGTGAGGGTTAGGAGTCAGCAACTGTAGCCCAGTGTGTTAGTGTCTGCAGAGCACCCCGCCCCATCAGACCAGGTCAGAAGCAAGGCTTCCTGGGCAGTCTCAGCTGCAGGAGTTTTCCTGGAAAACTCCATTTTTCTTCTAGTTTTAAACCTTGTTTATAATTTATATATTTATTACTCTAGAGAATGTTGAATTTACTTTTTCAAAATGAGTCAGCTGCTAAGAGTATCTTGGGACTCATCTCTGTATCTTCATAATTACTGCCTTATATGTTTATTTCCCTTCATGAGGCAACTGGATAAATCCAATTACTTATTCTTCAGAAGTCCCAGAAGTTGAGATTCAAAAACGATGGATTTACCAAAGAAATCTCTAATTTTGCCACGTTTCTGAAAAAGTTGTCGTAAAAGAGGCACTAATGTCTGAATAATA
This sequence comes from Tupaia belangeri chinensis, assembly GCF_000334495.1. Taxonomy (NCBI): domain Eukaryota; kingdom Metazoa; phylum Chordata; class Mammalia; order Scandentia; family Tupaiidae; genus Tupaia; species Tupaia belangeri. The sequence continues at coordinate 3,718,884 of NW_006159501.1, forward strand.
CTCTCTTTGAAGTTCTGTGACCTTACCGGTACTTTCAATCTCATCGTTTTGCTTCTAATTCTATCAGGAGACCACTCACAGCCTCTTTAAAGAACAGTTTAGAAACACAAATGCAATAAGCCATAGAATATATTTCAGGTATGGGAAATAGTAGGAACTAGAGATGTTCTTGTTTTGAGTTCATCCCTAAGGGAAACCTTGCATTAGGGCACATTATTTTTGCCATGTGGAACTTTCGGTGCTGAAGCAAGCAGATGTGACTGCACTTGTGTACTTCCTTGCCTCAACCTCCATTTCTCAAGTTCTCAGCCTTGCTCAGCTCATCTCCCTCGATTGTGGCAGCCTCAGAATGGTGAGGCTGGCTGCTCTGGTTGGAGTCTCACTTCATGTACCCCAAATCTCACAAGACAGCATAGAGACTGGGAAGGGGGAAACAGCCATCGATTTTGTCTGTCATGCCGAGACACTAGAAGATTCACTTTGGTATTTGGGTCTAAATGTCCCATAAATAATATAGGTATCACCATGATTTCCTCTTTTAAGCTTTTCTTAATGTGCCAGTCACCCAAAGAATAAGTTGTAACTTTGATATAATTTCAGAATATTTCTGGGATTTTAATTTATTATTATTGTTTTTTAGAGAGATTTTTGCTATAGGGCGCATGTGCTCATAAGAGAAACAGAGAGAGGCAGGAGAGAAAAACTGAAAAATCGCGTTGGGGTGGAGGAGCGGGTGTGGCCATGCTTCCCTTGCCCTCCGTTCTCCTCTCAGGATTTTGGGCATGCACATACATGTGCCCGGTGTCAGTTTCAAGCTGCCGGGACCAGGACTCAAAACATGGTTGGCCGTGTGGGAGTCCAGAATCTTAACTACTATGCTACCCCAAGGGATTTTAATTTTTTTTTTTTTGGAGTTTTTTTTTGCTTTAGGGTGCATGCACTCACCAGAAAGACAGAGAGAGACAGAGAGATAGAAAGTGAGAAATCTCCCCACCAGGGGGATGGCCACGCCACAATCCCTTCTCCTCCTTTCTCCTCTCGGGATCTTGGGCACACATACACATGCGCCCAGCGTGAGTTTAAGCCATGAGGTCCAGGACTCGAACCGCAGTCGACTACATGGGAGTCCAGTGACATAGCCATTATGCTGACTGCTGGCCCCGAGAATTTTAATTTCTTTACAGTTGAACTTTTTCCAAAACCAGGAGCTGTGACAGCACAGCCTCTGTGACTCAGATTCCTTTTTCATGAACTGTTTGAAACTGACTGGAATTTGCAGCTATGCACACACAGTTTTCTCTCTTGCAAAGGCCCTGTGTTACTCCTTGTTATACCAGCATTTCCTCTCTGGTGGTGCAAACTCTTTCAGGCTCTCTAGAAAACTCTCCCAGAAGTCTCTGAATTAGGAAAAGTTGTCTCATGTCTCCCTCACCTGTTTTATTTTTCTCTCTTTCCCCTATATAAGAGCAGTTTCCCTGGTCTTAGCACCTTTTGACCTGGGTTTCTTAGATATTTGGTAATAAAAATAAGAACGCTACCATATTGGCTGAATTATGCTATTCATCTATAGTCTTCTCCAAGAAATAAATCCTCTGCTCTTTTGAAATTAAGTATTCCATATCTGCCTGTCATTGCCGATTCCAGTGAATCAATAAGTTCTGTTTTATAGCTGTAAATAATACCTTGTTATTTGGAAAATAATTGCAGAAAATGTGTAGTTGCAACAATTTTTGGAATGTAACCTAACTGTGCCCATAATTCAGATAGTCTCTTAAGTTTTCTTTAAAAATTGTGTTACCTTTCACAAAAAGCAGGGCACTAGTCAACAAGTATGTCTGCCTCTCCACCCGCCCTCTGCCATTGGTTTTATAATCTTGGGGAAGATTCTCGTACTGTGCTTGTTGGCTACTTGGAACTTTGATCTAGAGCGGCTAGAGGATGGTTTGCTCACCTCGTCTGTCATTTCCTCACACATCCAACTGTGCTCTTTGCCTCTATATCCCAGACACCTTGTGTATTCCAAAATGCCGACTGTAAGGGCTCTCATTTTCTTCAGCTTCTTCCTGTACTCCTCTTCATTCTCAGAGGTACTTTAGGTGACATTAAGGATAGAGACAGGTTCTTAAAGAGTAAAGATGAGAATAGATAATGATATTGCAATGTTCAATTACCCAAAAATGTGGGACTGCTACCTTCACTGTGGCTGCTAATCCTCTTAGGCAGACTTTGCATACATCAAAGAGGGACTTAATATTTAATTATCCTCGAGGTGCCCGAAGTAGTGGCCCCACACATCAGTGTGTTGCCGGGAAACCAGCCAACTCCTGCAAAATTAAACACAGAGTCTGTGGTGCCTGCTACCTCACTGGTTCTCAGAGAGAGAGAGAGAGAACAATTTCTAGTTTTCTAATGATTAGTTAACAGAATTAAAAATTCTGAGGCCCTCATTTTTCTGTAGTGTGAGAGGCCTACATTCCCATTCCAGAAATGCGCCTCAGCTCTGGGTAGGAAGGAAGAGGACATGAAGTGTAGGGAGAGGGATAGATATACTGTGTTAATCCCCTTGGTACAGTTTATCTGAGTTTTTCAGCTTTTGTAATTTTCTAGTTAACTGGTGCATGAAGAATATGGGTCAAAATACTGATGTTTCTTTAAAAAAATTTCATACCACATCACCTCGAACTTTTCCTCCATTTTTATGTAAAAGAGAACATGTAGCTCAGAGTTTTGCCTCTTAAAATTCCAGTATGTCTGAGTTTTGTACGTGATCAACAGAAAGAATTAGCTTAAGATGACTTCTGATCTCATTACAAATTCATTTATCTTTGCCTATTTGGAAATGTGCACAAGCATATTAACCCTTCTGGTCGGAGACTAGTTTGACTTCATTAGCCAAAATATTAACAAAATATGTCCTTCTCTGTCAGAGCCCCAACACAGTAGCAAAAGTTCAGTCTATGTGGATGTATTTAGTTTCTTACAAATAATTTGCTGTTACTTTAAATGTCTTAAGAGCTATCAGTCACTGACATGATTTGCTTAACCAAATGTAGAATGACACTTGATGTTAAAAATATGTGTGGTGGCCTGGCTCCATGGCTTAGTGGCTAAGGGAACCAAATCCCATATGACTGACCTTGCAGTTTGAATTCTGGCCCCTGCAGCTTGAAAAACACACAGAGCACACATGCATACATTTCCCAGATCGTGACAGGATAGAAAACTGGAAGAGAAAAGCTGTGGTATGACTGTGCCCCATGGGGGACGGTAGTGCTTTCTCCCTTTCTCTCTCCCTTTCTCTCTCTGGTGAGCTCATATGCCCTCTTGCCAATAAATAAATGAATGAATGAATGATTAAATAAATTAATTAATTATAAAAATAAAAATACAAAAGTAAGACCACTCTTGTGGTCTAGTGGTTAAGGGAGCCAGATCCCATATGGCCAAGTTCTGACTCTGGCAACTTGAAAAATACACCGAGTACCTACTGGAGAGATGGAAGACAAGGCATCATGGCATGACCACACCTCACTGAGGGGAACTTTTTTCCTCTGTCTCTCCTCTGTCTCTGATAAGTACAAATACCCTCTGGCAATTGTGGGGGGAGGAGTAAAAAAAAATGGACGCACACATAATTCATATAGCCCTAATCACCATGAAATCACAGATTTGTGAACTGGAAGAGACTTTCAAAAGATCCCAGACCACTGGTAGTGTGGTTTTAAGGTGACTGGATCCCACATGGCTGACCGTGTAGTTCAAATCCCAGGTGCAGTGGCTTGAGAAACACACTAGGCGTGTGTGTGTGTGTGTGTGTGTGTGTGTGTGTGTGTGTACTCAGATTTCTAAAGGAAGAAATGGAGGAGAAAAGATTGCAGTATGACCATCCTCTAGGGGTGGGGGGTACTATCTCTCTAGTGAGCATATGTACCCTATGGCAACATTTAAAAAAAAGAGAGAAATCCTAGTTCAAGATTTATGTCGTCTTTTTTTTTTTTAAGAATTATTTATTCTATTTAACTTTATTCATTTATTTTTTTAAAAAAATTTATGAGGGAGAGAGGAAAAAGTGAGAAAGCAAGCCACCAGGTCCAAGACTTAAACCATAGTTGGCCATGTGAGAATTCAGCACCCTCAACCATCATGCCACCTGCTGGCCCCAAGATTTGTATATTATAGAAAAGAATATGGATGTCCAAAAAGGAGAAACTACTGCCTCAGATTTAGCTTAAATGTCACCTTTTTAAAACTGACTACACAGCCTGAATTAACACTCATTCACAGTCTTTATCTCTTTCTCAGTTCTCTACAAATCACTCACTACTGTCTAAGTCCCTCCTTCCTATCTTTCTGTGTGTTTATACAGTGTCTTTCTTTGTTCGAATGTGAATTCTGTGAGAGCAAAGGTCTCATAGACACTCCATAAATATTTGTAGAGTAAATGAATATTAAATGTTAAAAAACCTCATCCAAAGTCACCCGTAAATGGCAAGGCCAGGACTCCTGACTGGCGTGTAGTGTTCTTGCCATTAATGATGGAGAATTAGACATGCTTCCTCCCCTTACATGAAAGCTGGATGAGCTGTTTGGTCCAGTAGGAAGTTTCCTTACAGAGTGGCCTGGCGCATTTACACTGGTGCTGTAGTAAATTAGCTCACTGTACTTTGCTGACAGTGATGTCTGCACAGCTAAATTGCTTCTCATAGGGAAGCAAACAAGTCTCAGGCGTGTTTGTCCGGATGTGAGCATGAGATCAGAAAGGTTGGAGCAGAGCTCGACGTGCTTTTCCCGACGATGAAAGTTGGGAAAGCATCCGTATCGTTTGGTCCTGCAAATGTCTGGGGGCGATGAAAGATTCTAGAAGAGCGAGTTCTTTCCTTTGACGATCTGCCTCCTTGCCACTGTTGTCATTGGGAGAAGAGGGGAGTGTGGAAAGTGCGTTGCTCCCACATTGCTCTTTAACACCGGGAAAGGTGTACTGTCCTCTCTGTCTTACGTGAGGTCATATGACCTATAGGTGACACCACTTGGGAGTGATCAGACTGGAACTCAAAGCCGGGTCTGTCTGATCCCAACAACTGTGTGGGCCATCTCTTCTTCCTGTTCGCCAGGGAAGTCTGTCCAGCACAAGCACGCGGGAGGCGTCGGGCTCCGAGGCATGTCTCACTGGCCTTTCTTTTCTGCTCCGAGTGTACATGGACTGCGTTTGGTTAGACATGAGAAGTCAGGAGTAGGCAAGAGGACAGAAAGCATCGTGTCACCTCTTAGCCTTTGGTGCTGTCTTAGTATATAATGTGGTATTTGTTAACAACTGTCATTTAAAATATTGAAAAAGTGCTGTACCTACAAAGGTCTGATCAGACCAGTATGTGAAATATTCCTCAAAGATGCTTGAACCATATATTATGTGCCATGCACTGTGCTACTCCAGGGGTGGAAAAAATGTATTCAAGTTTGCATTTTCAGCAACACCATGGGGTTATGTTGCGTCCTTCTTAGTGCATTGTAACAGGAGTTACATGGTGTGCATATGTCCCATTGCTGGTAATATTAACTTTGATCACCTTCTTGAGGTGGTGTGAGCTCTATTTGTTCTCACTATAGGCATCATTTTGCCCTTTACAATGAATAAGGATGTTATGAGGAAATACTGAGATTGTGTAAATATTCTGATGCTCATCATTCTTTCATCTACTGATTTTAGCATGAATCGATGATTGTTGCCTGAGATAATTATTGCTGCAGGATTTACCAAGTGGTGTTTCTTTTTCCTTTCATTTGTGTTCTTCCCTCCCGAATGTTTGTTTATTCAGTTATTTGAAGAATGGTACATAGAAGCCAAGCTGTGGGTGCTCAGTGTGCTCACTTGCAGGTATAGCAATACCAGTAGTAGTATCTATTGAAGCGGCTCAGTGCTAAGTACCTATAAAGGTGTGTGTGTCTGTATCCATGTTACACTAATGCTGTAGTATGTTGGGTTATGTCATATATTGCATTATGTTATACTACATTATTCCCAAAGTGATCAAGAATTGCCACCTATTCTTACATATGAAAGCACTGGGGCTCAGAGATGTTTTTATGTCGTCACACAACTATTAAGTGTCTGTGATGTACTGCAGTGAAAAATGAATGATAAACTACAGTGAAAAAGCTTCCAGCTTTATGAGTTATTCTACTAACATGTCTTTAAAAAGTAGCTTCAATAGCAGCTCTTCAAAGTGAACACATGTATTTATAGGGGCTCGATATGGCATGATTGATTATTTGTCCTAAAGAAAATCATTGTAAGGCGAGATCCTTCCTCTTCTTATTTTAACACGAAGTATTTTCCCTTATCATATGTTTCATTTTAAAAATTGCTTCATAAAATACATAAGCTATATGAAAATACGTGCTACATAGGGAAGTTATAACAGCACTTACGGGGAGTGACTATGGCAGGTTTTATTGTGTAATTCTGGGTTTAGAGATGTAATAAACTAGGTAGGTGCTGTCAAAGCTGGCACAGAATTGCAGTTGTTGGCCTGTTCTTGGTGTTTGCATATATTTATATAGTCATAGATGTGTGCAGACCCCTTGGGAACCTAAACTCCTCTTTCATTGGGTATTCCTTCATCCCAAGGGTGTGTTTGCAGTACCCAATAGGGGATGTTTTACAGCATTTGTGAGCCATTGGTTCTCAGGCAGTTAACATATAGCACTCATTTTCCTCCTGTGCCTTAAGAGTGAAGCGGAGCCTTAAAGTCTTTACCCATCACCAGCCCTAGGACCCAGAGTTCAGTCCCTCCCTTCTTTGTTCCTTGTCAGGATCTCCTCCCTACGTGGCAGAGAGTCTTTCCTCTCCATAGGCTAGGGAAGGCTGTTTGAACTTTCAGGCTATCTCAGCAACATATTTTGCTTTTATTATAAGCAGTATAAGCTTGAGTATTTATGAAATTCTCTCAGTGTCTGCCTCTGTTTTTCAGTTTTACAGAAATGGAAAATTGGCTAGAAAATAGCACCTGACTTGTAATGTTGATATTCCATGATATTTCCACAATTTTATATTTTCTATGTAATAAAACCTGTAAATACGTCATGGGTGAAATCATGGCTTATGTTCTGTTTCTGTTTCTTGTCTGCAGTCATAGTCAACACTATACTAATAGCAATAACTAACACTACTTGTGACTGAGCGTGCACTCTGTGTCAGGCACTGATCTCGGTACCGCTTGGATCTGTAGGGAGTGCTGCTCGTCCACAGCCTGTGACTGGCCTTGGCCTTCTCCAGATGTGTTTCCCAAGAGAGACTGGTTAGATTCGGTGGCCAGGGTAGGCCCTGCCGGCGTCCCGTAACGTTGTAAAGGAGTGGCGTTAACAGATGGGGGGGTGTCAGTGGAGGGCAGCTGTGCCACCTTTTTATATTTCTATGTATCTACTAAAGCAGTGTTTTGTTTGTTTTGTCTTTTGAAACCCTACATACAAAGGCATCTCAGTGTGGCTTTATTGTGTCAATGAAAGGGATTGCAGTTACAGCTTTAAGTCAAGTGTCCTTATCCGAGTCTTTCAGAAGCAAGCTAACAGCTTACCAGCTCTTACGGAAGAGACAAGTGTGGTGACTAATATCACTACCACCAATAATCTCTGCATGTTTGTCATTATTTTCTACTTATAAAATGCTTTCATATGCATTAATATCAATTTCATACTTTAAACATCTGAGGGTAAACTAAGCTTCTGTCACCGCTTGTGGGAAGTTGCGTATTTCAGGAGAGATGCCTCAGTTGAAGATATCTGTGCTCCCTTTCAGCAGCCACAGAGAAGTTGAAGGTTAAAACTGTCTTCGACTAATAACAGGTGGCTCGGCCCACTTTTCAAGGACAGTGACTGTCCGATAAGGAGGCTGCTGCTACTTGACAAATTGACTTAAAACAAGGGCCACAGTCGCCTAATTCAATGAGGGAGAAAAACAGCACTTTGAGACTCAAAAGGGGAAAACGGTACTCTTATGTTTGAATCACTTTTTGGTTTTGCCCTTGGGAATCCTGTTAGTGGTGTCAGTATGAAACAGTCACTAACTCCACAGGTGCCTGCAAAGCACTGGGCATTTCTCCTCTAGGGTTTTGTGTGGTACTCACTAGGGAAGGAGCAGGGGTGTCAGAAGTATTTGTTACTTTCTTATGTTGGGGAAAACAGGCTAAAGTAAAAGAAATGTTTTAAAATGGCAGTTTCTGTCATATGATTTTACTAATTTTTGGAAGGCGTGCCCAAGAATCACATCAAATACCATATTTGTTACACAGATAAATGAGATAATATAGTTAAACCATAATCCCCCCTCCTAAAACAGTCCTCCTTCTCTGCAGTCTTTTCTTGGCCTGTCTAGTCTGTAGACGTAATTCTTACCAGAATGGATAGTAGCCCAAATCCAGCTTTTTCCTTTTTCACTCTGGGGTTATCGTGCAGATGAGAATATAAATGATACCTATCATGTACTGCGTGCCTACTATGCACCACCTGTCTCTTTGTTTAGTCATCATAGTCCCATCATCTTAGCTGTGCTTACAACTCTCATGTAAATGTGTGCTATCTCTAGCTTATGGAAGAGAAAACAGCCTCAGAAGGACTCATTTCATCTCTAAAATAAACATTTTCCTGTGGTATCTTGATTTTGTCATCACTTTTGGAAAATTGCATATTTAGTCAAATTGACCTTTCAGCATTTATTTTGCAATCCCTTTAGTGCTGTACGTTGATGCATTTGATAGCCACCCAAAGTCAGTTCTTCCTCCACGTTGAAGTATATTCCATAGTCATTTTACCTGGGACTTAACGTTACTGCTCTACGCTTCATACGTCAATAAAATTCATCTGGATGCTTGGAATATTTATTTTGTATGGACTGCAGTACTTCTAGAGAAGAGAATTTGATTCTTGCCTAAGTGTACTGACATGCTGAGCTGGGTACCTTGTTTTCCAGTTCTTTAAGGAATTTAAATGTCTTATCCTAACCAATTGCATGCTCTTGCAACATAATGTCAGTCTCTCAGAACCTTTTGCTTTAATTTTTGTGGTTTCAGGGGAATACTTCCTGTTCTAATTCTTTCTGTTCAAATAATTTTTCAGATTTTTGACATAGTACTCTCTTCAACCTAAAGTGGTATAATTTTTCCAACTCTTCCTGAGTAATATCATGGTAAGTGTTGTCACTGAGTGAACCCGAGTGGGCTCACCTGTGTGCCACGTACCAAACTGTACACACAGGTGTAGGGAGGGCAAGGGCAGCTTTGTCACTGCGCACACCACAATGAAGGCAGGCGGCAAATGCTAGAAGATCCCAGTCTCTCGCTGAGGAATTCTGAGCATGCATTTTTCTTTTCCCCAGAGAGATTTTTGCTACAGGGCATTTGTACTCCAGAAAGACAGAGACAGAGAGACAGAAAGTGAGAAATTACCCCCCAGGAGGACGACCATGTTCCAATCCCGTCTCTTCCATTTTCCTCCCTGGATCTTGGGGCCATGCATGCACACATGCCAGCATGTTTTAAGCCATGTAATCAACCACATTGGAGTCCAGCAACATTATTGTTACACCATCTGCTGGCTCCTAAGCATGTGTTTTATTTGTTTGTTTGTTTGTTTTTTTAAGGAAGGGCAAGATTAAGGGTAAGGGTCTCGGGTGCATGATCAGCTAATGATTGGTCCATATGGGATGATTGTTTTGTGGGCTTTCTTGATTGGAAGGTTTTATATTTTGTAAAACATCTCAAGAAATTGAATTAAGGGAACCAGCAGTTAGTGTAATGGCTATGTCACTGGACTCCCACGTAGTCGACCGCGGTTCATGTCCCGGACCCGGTGGCTTAAAACTCATGCCAGGCGCGTGTGCGTGCATGCCCAAGATCCCGAGAGGAGAATGGAGGAGAAGGGATTGCGGCGTGACCATCCCCCCTGGGGGGTGATTTCTCACTTTCTGCCTCTATGTCTCTCTCTGTCTGTCTGGCGAGCGCATGCGCCCTACAGTGAAAATATCTCCAAAAAAAAAAGAAATTGAATTAAAATCTTACCTTTTCCTTCAGGAGGGGCATTTTTTGGGAGTTTCATGTTCTCATCTCAAGGCCATAGGTGCATAATTACCATTGTCTTAACCATTCCTTAATTTTTTCCTAAAAAATTAATTTCTATATCAAAAAGGAAAGACAGAGAAAAAGGGAGGTAACAAGTTCTTTTGGGAGAACTCATATTGGCCTATTTAAAGAACACAGATAACTTTACATCACGAGTTTTGAGAGTGGGCCCAAAGGTGGCACAGTAGGTAAGGGGACTGGATCTCACAGAGCCAACTGTGTGGTTTGAGTCCTGGACCCAGAGGCTGGAAAATGCACTGAGTGTATCTGTGTGTGGCGGACATCCTGAAAGGAGAAATGGAGAAGGGGCTGTGACACCACCACCCCTGTAGGGGGTGCTTTCTCACTTTCCGTTCTCTACTTCTCTGGCAAGAACACACTCTCTCTAGTAAATTTAAGTTAGAAAAAAAAATGGGAGCATTGCAAGACCAAAGGGGATGACGACCACATTGTGAATTCGCTACCTTTTGAAGGTCGTTTTGTTTACTGTGAACTAGAATAAACCTCCAGACAGTTACCCCAGACTGGGAGTGGCTTTAACCAGTGTCTGGAGGCTCAGGCCTTGCCCTGTCACTAAAACTTAAATGAACGTCACATTTTTAAGTAGCTTGGACAGATACTCTACTTTTAGTTCAGGTCTCATTGATTTTCAGTTTGGGAAATTTCCATTTCTTTTTCCTCAACAGAAAGGAGAAACTATTAATAGAGGCCCAGCCCTTTTACAGGGTTCCTGCTGGGTTTCAGTATTATGCAAATGTATTGGGTCAAAGCCATCTTCTAGAAAGAAAGTAAATGACATTTTTATCTTATTGTACTATTTATGCCTGAGATTTGTATTGATCTCTTGCTATTCTCCTGCATCCTGTGGACCACTAGGATTTAGTCAAAGCAGAAGTTGTTGACACTAAAAATCTGGAGGCATTCTTACCAAAGTGAAAAACAGGGGCAGCTGTGGCTCAGTGGTAACACACTGGACCACGTGGGAGACATCCTGGGTTCACATCCCAGACCTCCCTGAGCTTATGGTGCATACACACATGCCTGTGCCCAGGCCTGCGAGACTGGCGGGGGACGGGTGTGAGCACCCTATTGGGGTTGTTTCTCTCTCTGTGTCTCTCCACTTCTTTTTGTCTCTTAGGGAACAATTTAACTTAAAAAAATAAAGTTAGGAACAAAGGGTGCCGAATTTATGGTCATTATTTATGCATCGTTTCATAGGTAAATCTAGTAAGAAAAGAAACAGAAATAGGATCAGTAACTTTTTGAAAGAGCTAAATTGCCACTGTTGACTTACAGAGAGTATCATTCTAATTCTAGAAAACCCAAGGAACACACTGAAAATGACTGGAATTAATATAGAAAATATTAGGACCAGCAAATGGCATAATGGTTATATCACTGGACTCTTACATAGTCGACTGCAGTTCAAGTCCTCTGAGACCCAGTGGCTTAAAACTCATGCTGGGCTCATGTGTGGGCGAGCCCAAGATCCAGAGAAGAGAATGGAGGAGAAGGGATTGTGGGGTGGCCATCCCCCCTGGGGGGTGATTTCTCACTTTCTGTCTGTCCCTCTAGAATGCATGTATATGCACCCTATAGCAAAAAGAAAAACTCCCTAAATTAAAAAAATACACACACACACACACATATATATGTATATAATATTGAAAGGGTTAAACAAGTGACAGAATATATATAATAATATGTATGAAAATCACTCTTAGGAGTCCTGCTGTAGTGGCCTATTAGCATAAAGAGGCTAATTATGGAAACTTAGATTTTAATCTTAGTGTCTACTCTTTTTCTCAAATAAATTTTAGAGTACCCATTAATATTCAAAGGAAATGTGTTAATTCTTTTATCATCTAGAAATCCAGTCTTAGGAACTTTCATTTAATACTCTTTTTCAAAGAAAAGAATCTTGTTTATAGGGGAGTGAAAAATGGCTTCCCTCCAACCTTCTGGGTTCTTTGGCTGGGCTGCAATTAACTTGACTAAGACAGATTAACAGGAGAAAACCATATTTAATTACTGGATACATAAGGGTGTGCCACAAAATATGAGACTCTTCAGAAAGGTCAGATGACTGAAGCTTACCTATTATAGCACTCTGAGCTACAGAAAGGGAAGGGTACTCAGGTTTCTGAGGGGTGGTGGTGACACATTATGGGGGAGATGATGGGACAAGGAAGTGGACCTGAATAAAGGTTTCTTGCTATGCAAATAAAGTCTCTCACATAATAACAATTATCTCAGAGTGACTGACTGGGCGTGTCAACCTCCTTCTGTTAAATTCCCAGTTAATTTTCCCTGGTTGATAAGATTCCTGGGGAGGACATTTGTGACAGTTGAGTTCCTTTTGGAGGATGTCTTCAAGTAGATAAGGGAAGCTCAGGGGTCTCTACCAGCATGCTCTTTTCCCCAAACAGCCGGATCACAGAAATCAGCCTACCCAAGCAGCGTATCTAGGGTGTCCGGACAATAATTCTGCTATCTTTGGTCTTGTTTTTTTGGTAATTGCTCTTTTGATAACATACTCTTTTTAAATTTCCTCTCTCTCTTCAATAATAAAATCAGCTGTTAAACATGTATGACTGCTCTATGAGGCTAGTATGACTTATGCTAGATTACTTTATAAACGACAAATTATCTTCATTCACATGTATATTCTATTAGTGCATGAACTCATCCACGCACTTACTGTGCATCCACTCTGCAGCAGGGCAGCCATTGAGTAGTCGGGGTAAACCACTGAACAAAAATTAGTCTGTATTCTCTAGGAACTTACATTCTTACGGACAAAGAAAGGCAATAAATAAATATATAATCTGTCATTTAGTTGTAAATTCTAAGGAAAATGAAACAGGGTGAGGAAGATAGACAGGCATGGGGGAATGCTTCTTTAAGTAAGGCAGTGTGCAAGGCCTTAGCTGATAAGGCAATGCTTGAGAGGTTTGAAGGAAGGGAGGGAATGAGTCACTCAGAGAAATATCTGGAGGAAGAATGTGCCAGGCAGAGGAAGCAGATCAGAGTCCCTGTGGTGGGAGTGTATGTGATAGTATGCGAGGAACCTCAGAGAGGCCCTGAAGCTGGAGACAAGTGAAGGCCGTAAGGTCAGGTGATAACAGATGGAGGTCTTCAGTTTGAGATGAAAAAAAAACAAAAAACAAAAAACATTTTTTGATAAATAGACAAGGCAGTATTGCCAAAGTCCCAAATAGAAGACCAACTTAAATAATTCAGTTTATCTGGCCTATCGATCCTCTGGTTTTAGAACACCCGATCTGATTGTAACTGTATTTTGATTCTGTCATTTGCTAGCCATGGTACTGGGACATTTAGCCTGTTTCCTGTCTGAAGTGATGTTTCTAATACCTGTGCTGTCTTCCACCCAGAGCTGCTGGAAGGGCTGATAGACTAAATTGTTATCTTATCTCAAAAACTATAAAATGCTTTTGGGTTCCTATTCCACAGAAGAATGGCGTGGGCTTTAAGGTAGGTTTGAAAGGATCTAACTGGGTATCATGTCGAGTTAGACTTCCCATAGCAATTACCAATAATTTCATCCATGTATCAACTTTTGTGAAAATGAGGAATTCATAGTGAGACTATTTCAGCTGGCTCTGGGGGATAGAGCCAGAATAACCGTGAAATGAAATGTTTGGTAGATGTGCATTAGTGCAGACAATTTAGCGAATATGCAGGTAACCATCCTTCTTCATTATCCTTTCAAGGTGTCATCGTCATCTGAATGTCTCTGTGCCCAAGTCATTGTCAATTAATTGTCATAAATGTCTGTGTGCTCAAATATAAAGAACTTCTAAAAGCTCATAGAAGGGACCGACATGTCCCTGGTTTCCCACGTAGACAACTGGTTCGAGTCCCAGACCCGCTGGCTTACAACTAACACTGGGTGCATGTACATATGTGCCCCAAATCCCAAGAGAACAAAGGAGAAGGGATTGTGGTGTGGTTGTCCCCTTGGGGGGTGCTTTCTCGCTTTCTGTCTGTCTCTCTGGCAAGCACACACACCCTATAGCAAACATCTATCTTTAAAAAAAAATGTTCTTAGAGAATGAAATTAAAATACAAGTGTATTTTGGTACAGTAATTTCTTAAAATTCATACATAGGGTTTGCTTTTCAGAGTAAACATTTTCCATGAACTTATTGAAGGTTCTATGTGTTAAATATGTGTTAAAAAGTGGACCAGAAAATGGAATAAGATGTTAGCCTACTTTTATATTTAATACTGCTTCTTAGGGGACCAGTGGACAGTGTAATGGTTATGTCACTGGACTCCCATGTAGTCAACCAAGTTTGAATCTTGCACCCGGCAACTTAAAACACCAGGTGTGTGTATGTGCATGCCCAAAATCCCAAGAGGAGAATGGAGGAGATGGGATTGCGGTGTTGCCATCAGCCCTGGGGGGTGATTTCTCGCTTTCTGTCTCTTTGTCTCTCTCTGTCCCTCCAGCAAGCACAGGCACCCTATAGCAAAAACACGGAAACAAAAACTGCTTTTTTTAACTTAAATTAGCAAACATTTTCATCCACAGAGGTATTAGAAGTGTAATTTGTTTTAAAAGTCATTTAGTTCAGGGGCCAGTGGGTGGTATGGTGGCTAAAGATGCTGGACTCTCCCACATGGGTGACTGCAGTTCAAGTCCCAGAACTGGTTACTTGCTTTCTCACTTTCTCTCTCTTTCTCTCTTTCTCTGATCAAAACTGGAAAATAATAATAATAATAATAATAAAGCTACATAAAATAATTATTTTTTTAAAAAGTCATTTAGTTCAGTGAGAGGAGGAAAAATGAGTATTTTGTATTTGACAGAAATTTCTTTTACATTAGAACTGAAGATGTGGGCTGGCCCCATAGCACAGGTCATATGCCCATCCCATGTCTGGCCAGGATTCACGTTCCAGTCCTATAAGCTTGTCAGGCCTGGGTGCGTGTGTGCTCAGGACCTCAGCAGGGTGGAGAACTGAAGGAAAAGGGATAGCGGCGTGACCGGCCCTGTCGGGGCGCTCTTGTGTGTGCACATGTGCATCTGCCCTCCGGCATTTTTTTTTTTTAAAGATACATGAATAAAGGACATTTTACTTTATTTTGATGTGTCACAAAAAGAAAAAAATCATATGACAAATACAATTTAGTGAAATGTTTACTGTCAGATTAGAGAAATTTTTTAGACAACACGAAGGTTTAGCAATTTCTTACTGAAATTAGAAATTCATAATTTAAACTTTAAAAAAATGTACCTGGCCCAGCCATGATGACACGTGCTGCTAAAATGCTATTGTGTTGCAGAATGGGACCTCAGGGAGGCCTGGGTTCTGTTCCGGGTCCAACCTAAAGGCTAGACGTGGTGGCAGATGCCCGTCGTCCCCGCAGCTCAGGGAGGCTGAGGCAGGAGGGTCACGGGGAAGGCTGGTCCAGGCAGCGTAGTGAGGCTGAGAAAGAACTGGGTGTGGTGGAATGCACCTGTGGGTCCAGTTGGGAGACTGTGGCAGGAGGGTCATGACATGCTGAGACCCTGTCTTTAAAAAAGAGAGAGAAAATTGACCTAAATGTTGAGCATGATGAAATGGGCACGATTTCAGATAAAACAATGAAGTGTTTTAACATGTTAAATGCTGATGAGGCAGTTCTGTGGCTGTCTTCTTACTTTAATTTATTGTGGTCAATAAGCTTAAGAAACTCCTTGTGATTTTGTACTTCTAAGTAATTCGTAGCGATTATTTAAAACCGAGTAGGGCAAGATAATATTTTGAAGGTGTTTGGTTTTGTTTTTGTGTTGCTGCGTCTTCCCTCAGCACATTGTGAACGTTTTGAAAAGAATGTTTCATCAAAACAATTGAATTTGAATTCTTCTATAAGCCAGTCCCGTAACTGTGCCATCATAGAAAGTGTGCATTTCTCCTTCCAGGTTGGCTTAGCTGATGTTGAGAATGAAGAGAGCCGTTGCCATCTGTTCATGGAACTCCTGGAATCTAGTCACCACAAGGCTGAGTTTCAGCATTTGCTTCTGCTATTGCAAGCGTGGCCACCTATGAAAAGGGAATATGTGTAAGTATTACAATGAAATTAGCCTAGTGAGAGTCCCTCTGTCTGCACTTTAGTTCCCAAAATGTAAGCCCTTCAAAAGAGCCAATGAAAGAATAATTGTGGGTGTATGTATGTAATCCATATTTACCTTTAGAGGAAATGAAAAAAACATTTTTTTTGAACATCACAATGTCTTTCCCTCATTCTGTGTCCCCAAATCCAAATATTATATTCAAAACTATCAGACAAAACTTGATAGTAACTTCTTGTGATGTCAGCAAAACTACTTTGATCTAGTGTTTTCAGC
>NW_006159501.1:3735551-3742365 GCF_000334495.1 Tupaia belangeri chinensis
CAGGAAATTTCTTGACTGTCTTTTAGCACTGCTTAGTCCACTTGAGAATTCATATGGAATAAATGAATAATTCCCCCTTATTGAGAGCACACAGAGTTTTGTACAATTTACATATATTATTATCAGTCATTCACACAACAGACCTACAAGGGAAGGGGATATTATCTAATTTTATAGATGAAGAAATCGAGGCCCAGAACTTAAATAACTTCCGGCATCACACAGGTAGTACCTGGAGGAGCCAGAATTCTGTCTGGCTCATGTCGTTTCCTCTGTCACAGCGAGTTCCCAGCTGCCTCTCAGAGCTGCGGGTGCTTACCCAGCCCTGCCACGTGTGCCACCAGTCACGTCACTGACCTCTTCCTGTGGAAGGAGAGGCCAGGTTGCCTCTGAGCACGTGCACTGGTGTCAGGAACTGCTGCTTCTCGTTGGCACCTGTCCCTGCCTAAGAGGGGTGCCTGTTTGCCCAGGACTGGTCTTGTCCTTGTCCCTCCTCAGCAAGCAGAGGCTTCTCCAGGCCAGTGAACAGCTCGCATCAGAGGTTATAGAAGGCTGTTCTCCTGGATTTAAATTACTCTGTGAGCAGTTCTGGACTGCTGGAGTGCATCTGGAAAAGGCGCTTTACCTTGACCCCAGGATGACACTGCTAGGAATCTGATAGGAATTTCTTAAGCAAACCAGAGAGAGTGGAGTTTTGTTTTTTTTGTTTGTTTTTTTTTTTTTTTTAGTCAAGCATTTCCAGAAAGAAAAAAAAATGTGTCTGAGATCTCTATCTTTTGTGGCATGCTGACTTGCAGTCTTTTTTTGGAGAGGTTTTTGCTATAGGGCGCGTGTGCTTGCCAGAAAGACAGAGAGAGACATAGATAGAAAGCGAGAAATCACCCCTTGGTGGGATGGCCATGCCACAATCCCTTCTCCTCCATTCCCCTCTCAGGATCTTAGGCATACACACCTGGCATGAGTTTTAAGCCATAGGGTCTGGGACTCGAACCACCGTCAACTACATGGGAGTCCAGCGACATAGCCATTATGCTAACTGCTCAATGACTTGCAGTCTTGAGAAGCAGGTTCTTCCCTCCACTGTTTGAAGCTACATTATAGACTCTTCCATCACAAAACCTTCAGTTTTCCTTGCGACAGTGCATTTCTGTTTAGTTTCTAGTCATCTTGGCATAGCTGCCTTAGCCTAAAATACTTGTTGAAGCAGGGTACTGAGTGGTGTGCTCAAAAGGCGAGTCCAGCATCTCGCACCAGTGTGGGGTATTTCTAAACAAACCCTTGTTGAGGAGAATATGAAGCAGGCATGAGAAGACCCACTGATGAGACGATCAGTCATGCCTTCCCTTTCAAGTAAATTACTAGAGTTGAATTGTAGCTGTCATCAGATCTTCATTCCAGATTCAAAATCTGACACCTCTAGTAGCATAGTCTACTCTGGTTTGACAGTTTCTTACCCTTTTAGAACACTGGCCATTTAAAAGCCTTCACGTACCCACAAGAACCAAAGTCAGCTTCACTTAAAACACTGCATTTAAAACATTTAGTGCATTTGTTGACAAATAAAACTTGATCTTTAGAGTTATATTCTTTTGTGTGTCACATGTGAGATAAAGGTTGTAAATTACCAACCTCTATTTTACAAAACTGCTTTATTAGTCACTAGAATCAGAACAGAGCAAGTACTGGTCAGCTTACCCCCCTACTGTCCATTTCTCTGCTACCGAAGAGATGACCAGACGGTAAGCCCAGTAGAGTTTTCTGCTTCTCTCCTCATTCCAATTGCTGTTCACTACGGGAAGGTTACGGGATACTGTGAAATCAGGTCAGAAGTTTTTTTTTTCTTTTTTCTTTTTTCATTCAGGCAATCTCACGTATAACTTAAACACTTCCAAAATAGTCCCTCAATAAGGGAAGGAAGAGGGACCAGCAGTTAGTGTAATGGCTATGTTGCTGGACTCCCATGTAGTCGAACGCGGTTCACGTCCTGGACCTGGTGGTTTAAAACTCACGCCAGGCGCGGGAACCAGCAGTTAGCGTAATGGCTATGTCGCTGGATTCCCACGTAGTTGACCGTGGTTCGCGTCCCGTATCCAGTGGCTTAAAACTCACGCCAGGCGCGTGTGCGTGCGTGCCCAAGATCCCGAGAGGAGAATGGAGGAGAAGGGATTGCGGAGTGACCATTCCCTCTGGGGAGGTTCTTTCTCACTTTCTGTCTGTCTGTCTGGCGAGCGCATGTGCCCTATTGCAAAAACCTCTCCAATAAAAAAACAGGGAAGGAAGGAGCGTGTGACCATGACTGCATTTTACCAATCAGCACAGTAAGGTTTTAGTCCCTTGTAGGAAAATGCCTGGAAAGTATAAGGATTTGTACTTACGGAGGATTTATAGTTTCACATCTTGCTGGGAACAATGTATTTTGCTAGTTTGTTGTGAAAGCCACCCTGCCCAGCGGTTCATTGTGCTGGAAGACCATTCTGTCTACTAGATCGAGACCCATCTCAGAGCATGCCAGGAGAGCTGAATTCAGACTTTGCAAGGAGAGAGCAGAGTGCGAGTCCTTGAGTATAAGGAGGCTTCTCAGCTAAGCAAGCACTCCCACGGAGTTTGGCTTATACCTTGAAGTTAGCAGTGCTGTGTCCTCACAGATTGCTGTTGTAGCTTGAGCTGAGACACAAAAGCTTGGCCAGAGGCAAGTACTGTGAGGCCCCCGTCACTGTTAAACTTGAAGTCTTCCTCAGGGAAGGCCATGCCTGCTTGTCACTGTTGAGAATCTAGTACGTGCTAATGAGACTACAGACTCCTAATAAATAGTAAATTCTTAAAACGTAGGTTTAAAATCAGTCTGCCCTGGGCCATGGAAGGAATTTGTCTTTACGCCATCTCTTGAAAGTAGATTGTGATCTTTTTCTGAAATATGGGGAAATGGCAGTGAGAGACGAGAACGGAAAGGCACATTCTGTATGCCTTTCTGCTGTGGACCTAAGAAAACAAATGAAGTACGGAGCAAAGCGTGACCTTCATCCAGCTTGTCTGTGGCTTCTTCAGCCTGTGCTCCCACGCTGACCACTGCTAGGTACTGCTCTGATTGGCGTTTGGTTCTGGCCCTGGCCCCATAATAATACTAATATAACCAATAGGAGCCAGTATTTATGTAGTAAGGAGTGCATACGATTAAAAGTGGTTCTCCACAGGCCAACTGGTGGTATGGTGGTTAAGGCATTGCATCCCACATGGATGACCACAGTTTGAGTCCCAGAACTGGCAGCTTGAAAATCACACCAGGGCACATGAGTGTGTGTGCCCAAAACTCCAGGAGGCAAATGGAGAAGAGATTGGGTCATGACCTTCCCCTCTACGGAGTGATTTCTCCACTTTTCCTCTCTCTGTCTCTTTCTCCAGAGAGCATGTGTACCCTATGGCAAAAACCTAAAAACAAAACCAAAACCAAAAGTGATACTTCACAATTAATACTCCATCCAATCAATAAAGCAGCTCTAAATCACTTTTTCACAACAAAGAAAACTGAGGCCCAGGAAGGTTAGAAGGCTTCCCTAAGAGCCATACGGTGCTGGAGTCACCCAAGTAGTGAATCAAGGAGCCAGAATTTGAGCCTGACTGTCTCTGGCTTCAAAGCTGTGTTCTTTCAACTCCTCGCTGCTCCATGCCGTGAAGCCGCTTGTTTGAAACCACAGGAAGCTGCTGCATTTTCTCCATCCCATGCTTGCTTTTCCACAAGATCAACTGGAAGAGCATATCATTTAGACTCTGATTGTAATTTGCCGTAAGCATTTCACTTTCATAAAGCAGAGTTACTTTTCTGCTTTAAAATGTCCTGTCATGATTCTGGTAACTTCTATTATCTCCAGTGTCTTGTATTTTTCTCTGTTGCAACCAGCATATCCAATAATCCGTGGGTGAGACTAGCTACAGTGATGCTCACCAGATGTACAGAGGAGAACAAGGAAGGACTGGGGAACGAGGTTGTGAAAATCTGTCGCTCTTTGTATAACACCAAGCAGATGCTGCCTGCAGAGGTAAGTGGATGTTTCAGATGGCTTTCCGGGGCAGGGGGGATCCCTCATCATTATTATAAGCAATCCCAGTGACGGTACTTGGGAGACATGTAGCTGATGTCATTACCGGTAAAGGCCTGTAATTTGTAATGGATCAAATGAAGAAAGTGGTGCTGACAGGACACTTTGAGGTCGTTTTCTTTTCCTTGGTGCTCTGAAGCAGCATTCCTTTCGCAAGCCCTAGGGGATAGTGCACCTTTCAGTTTCTCCTGGATGCCATTTTATGTCTGCCTCAGATCTACGTTCCAAGGGGTTCTGGTAGCCCACGCGTTACCTGTCTGGACCAGGCCAATTGGTAACAGTGCTGATGGTAGCAGGCTCTAGCACTGCTGTGGGCTGGTAACTAACCACTCTGGTTTTACATACTTGAGGACACCATTGTAATAAGATTGCATAACCACAGTATTTCATTCTCTGCAAAATTAGTAAAAACTCAGCCACTTCTGTTCTGACCTCGGTTCTCTATTTGATCCCATGATTTGACTGTTGAAGGTACTCATTTTACGTGTATATCATTTTTTAATTCTAAAATAAGCACATATTAATTACTTCCCCCTACTGTGGATCCCACCTTGGCACTATATTGTTGAAACAATTTACAGGCCTTAAACTTCAGTGTTTGGGTAATGGCATGAAATTGATGAATTGGTTTTGAGTTTCTGTCACATAGGAGATAAACTTGAAAATAAAATTGTAAATATGATCCTTTGAATCCTCATTGTAATCACTCAAGGAGAATATTCTCATTATGAATGCACATTTAATGAATTGTTTTCTGAATGAGGGACTAGGTAAGTGTCTTTTGATTGAATTCTAAAATATTTTATCCATTTAAAGAAGTCTTCCAACCGGCAGAAAGACAGAATTATTCTATAAAATATTTAAAGTGCCAGCACCAGAAATAACCTTCCTTTCCTCCGATGGAGTGCGATTCCCTCACTATTTGTCTGATAACTGCTCTGCCGTAATGGGAGCACCAGAGGGTGGTCACCATGGCTGTGTCATTGCTGTGACACCCAGGGCAGGATTCAGCACACTGCACAGAGTGAGAACTAAACCGCACTATGACCCCACCAGGGTAAGCGGTATGTGAATAACATGGGTCTCACCCTGGCCTTCATGTCAGTTAACATCACATGTCATTAGATCAATACTAAATATCAGAAGTGTGCTACTGTCAGTTCTGTTGAATCTTGGTTAGGAAAACATTATTTAGGATCTAATGTTACTTTTTAAAATTTTTGTCAGAGTCTGGGACCAGCAGTTAGCATAATGGCTATGTCACTGGACTCCCATGTAGTCGACCACAGTTTGCATCCCGGACCCGGTGGCTTAAAACTCACGCCGGGCACGTGTGTGTGCGTGCCCAAGATCCCGAGAGGAGAAGAGAAGAGAAGGGATTGCGGCCTGGCCATCCCCCCCGGGGGGTGATTTCTCGCTTTCTGTCTCTCTGTCTCTCTCTGTCTGTCTGGTGAGCGCACTTGCCCTATAGCAAAAACCTCTCAAAAAAAAATTTTTTTTTTTTTTGTCAGAGTCACTGGAGAGAGATGAGGCAACAGGGTGGGGTAGGGAGGAGAGTGACCTCTCATCCCACATGGGGAAAGGTCACGCTGTGATCTCTTCTCCTCCACTTCTTCCTCTTTTCAGCATTTGGGCTCACAAGAACATATGCCTGATGTGTTTTTCAAGCCCTGGGGTCTGGGACTGGAACAAAGCAGTTGAACATGTGGGATCTAGCTACCCTCACCACACCATGGGCTGGCCCTGTTGTTACTATCTAAAAAGCTAGTGGTGATGGTACAGGTTGAACATCTCCAATCCAAAAGTCCAAAATCCAAAATGTTCCAAATCTGAAATATTTAAGAACTAACATGACTCCACAATGGAAAATTTCATATTTGACCTCCTAAACAGGTCGTAGTCAAAATGCTACAATATAAAAATATTGTATAAAATTACCTGAACAGTAGATTTTGTGGCGTGTGTGAAATATAAATGAATTTTGTTTAGACTTAGGTCCATCTCGAAAATATCTCATTATGTAAATGCAAATAGACCAAAATCCAAAAATAATCTGAAATATGAAGCACTTCTGGTCTCAAGCATTTTAAATAAGGGCACTCAACTTGTAATAATTAATATTTGCTAGCACTCTTGAGCTTTTATTTATGTCATCTCCTTTAACCTTCACCACTACCTTGTCAGGAGGTCCCTATATCTCTACCTAACAGCCGAGAGAATGGAGTCTCTGAGGTCAAGGGTCTCCCTACCTTCCTCCGAAGTGAGTGGGTCTGGTCCTCAAAGCAAGGCTGCGTGCCTGAATGCTTGAAAAATGAATAGTTCCAGTGAGCCATTCTTGCTACATTTGGAGTATACACATGTGGACTGTTTTACACAGTTGTGTAAGTTTTATCGTCAATTTTCCTTTCCCCATAATACTTCCTTAAGAATGGCCTACAGGGACCAGCAGTTGGTGTAATGGCTATGTCACTGGACTCCCTTGTAGTCGACTGCGGTTCAAATCCTGGACCCGGTGGCTTAAACTCACACCGGCCACGTGTGCGTGCGTGCCCAAGATCCCGAGAGGAGAATAGAAGAGAAGGGATTGTGGTGTGACCATGCCCCCTAGAGGGAATTTCTCGCTTTCTATCTCTCTGTCTCCATCTGTCTTTCTTGCAAGCGCATGCACCCTATAGTGAAACCGCGCCCCCCCCCCCCGAAAAACAAGAACGCCCCTCAGA
>NW_006159501.1:3742873-3748850 GCF_000334495.1 Tupaia belangeri chinensis
CGCCCCCCCCCCCCCGAAAAAAAAGAATGGCCTATAGAATCTAGCAGCTAGTTTATCCAGGTTTTGTTAATAGGTGTGATGTTAATAATGTTAGGATCTCTGTCATTGCCTAGAGAAGCTTATTTGTTTTTAAAAATATCTTCATTGGATTGGTTTTACTGTAACTTTCTATGGCAAGGAATGTAAGTTGCCTAATGACATGGCCACCGCATCTTTACCCTGATACCATCCCACTGACTAACTAATCAAGGTTCAGTAACAGGTATATGCGTTATCCCTTAGTCACCTGGGAACAGGTGATAGATACATCTGAGTACCGATAGTACAGTAAGCCGTGTCAGCTTTGCATCTAAATTTTAGGCAAACCTTCTAGTACACAAAGAGGAACTATGTTCCTTTTATTGCCTAATATGTAACAGGTTGTATTCTCTGTTTCCCGTGGAAAAATACGACTAGATAGTTAAGTGAGAAGCTAAGTACCTGGGATGATTCAGCTCCCTGATAAGCTTCTGCAGCCAGGTTGAAGTACTGTGACAAATAGAAATACAGGAAGTTTATTTATAGTGGTCCCGATTGATCTCAGAATCATTGGTGAGTGATTCCTAAATATTTTTAGAACATCAGAAGCCAGAGCACAACACCTGAGTTAATAATCTGATAGTCCTCCTCATACCACACCACACCACACCACAGGAAGGGGTTGGACTTGCCTCTCCTCCTCCTTAGGGCTGGGAATACCCTTCATAGCAGAGTGTAAGGAGACCCAGCAGTTGTGCTGTTCCTGTTCAAGACCAGGCTGCAACGTGGTCTGTGGCCATGAGAAAACCACCAAACTTGGCATCTTTGTTTTCTAGTATGTGAACTAGGACTGGACTGCATAAAGTAGAAGGAACTTTAGCTCTGTCTGTCCCGCGAGGTCTCTAGGTCTGCAAGGAGAAGCCAAGGCTGTCTGGGTCCTGGTGCTCCAAAGCATGTCATTCACTACTTTTCATAAATTGATAACTCACGCGGGGGTGAGGGGAGAGACACTAGGTTAAACTTCGTTTCAGAGTAGGTTATCCTCACTCCTCTGTTCTAATTTGGTGACATGGAAGATAATATTCCAGGAATTTTGTTGTCAGTGACTTTCTTACATTTTTCTTTTGCTGCCTCAGTTCTCTCTCTTAATTAGGCACATTTGTAAAACTTTTTCTTAGCACATTATGGTTAGAAGTTTGCACATGGTAGGTACTATTTTTATTGATGCTAAATTTGCTCAAATGTGAATTAAAATCTTACAAAAGAAGGAACATTATTATTGCAAAGTGGGAATGTTTCATTAAATATATTTTACCACATTTGGAAGTTGCATAATTTAATTTCAGTTCTCATAGTATTTTAATTATCTGTTGTGGTAAAAATTATTTGCAGCTTTTTTTTTAAGAGAGATTTTTGCTATAGGACATGTGTGCTTGTCAGCAATCTCTTCTCTATTTTTCTCTTGGGATTGTGGGCATGCACGCACGTGTGCTCGGTGTGAGTTTTAAGCTGCCAGGTCCAGGACTTGAACCATAATGGACTACGTGGGAGTCCAGCAATGGAACCATTATGCCATCTACTGGTCCTGTCCATTATTATTTTTTTTTAATCCAGTAACTTTGGTGGCCCTACTCCCTGGTTGATGAGATGTGTGTGCCTAATTGTTTATGACAGGGAATGTAAACAGAGTCATTTTTTTTAATCCCCATTTTCCAATCCCTGCCCCCACTAAGCTCCTATATTTATAGATTTCTTTTATTCATGGGTCTTTGGAATGCCGTTTTCTGATAGCCAAGTGGGACTTTGCTTACTCACGGCTGTAATTGTTTTCCTTATACAAATATTACCAACACTATAAAAACCACTGTTTCTCACAGGTCACGAGGCCCAAGAACCTGAATCTTTTCCAGCTTGTAACCATGGCAATCTATGAGCATTCTCAACAGTGGGGGATATAGAGAATAAGAAAGTGGCATAGAACAAGTTCTTGGCATTTACAGACATAACATTCCGAGTTGTAGCTATTTGCAGCTACTCTGAGGGTCCGTGGTTTCGCTGAGGCACAGTGTAAATCGGAGTCACAGATGCTTAGTCTGCGGTGTGGGAGACAGGCCCCAGCTAATGAGCGAGCCTCGTGAACCCCCAGCTGCACACGTGGTGGTTCTCCCTCATGGCTGCTGAGTCACTTGCGATAATGTCAAGAGCTCGATTTTTGGAATCGAATGACACTCAAGTTATTTAACCTTTCTACACTCCACTTTCCTTATCTGATTAGTGGGGCTAAGAAAGCACTTTCCTCCGAGGATTTGCGGAGAAAACGTAAGGAGATGGTGCACATTAAAACACTGTAGCAAGCATGTGGCGTTCAGCTCAGAGCAGGTACGTTGCTGGGTAGTGGTCACAGGCTGAGAGACACAGCTGAGGCTCAGGAGGTCGAGCCACAGGCCTGGTCCAACCCGAGAGCCCTTGGAGAGTCTAGGCTGCTCCCATGCCCAGCTGGCCCAGGTGCAGGCAGGAGCACCACTGGAGGCCAGTCTCCTGGTTGCCCTGAGGCAGCAAGACCAGCAGTTCAGGGACTGCAGGGCTTTAGGAGATGGCGGTGGGAGATCGACCCATCCGGACCTGCTGGAGAGTGAGCACTGCAAGCTGCCCTGCACTCCTGCACAGCGACCAGTGTATGTGACAAACCCCGCAGGCCCCGGGTCGCTAAGTCCTACACACCGTGTGCCCGTGTTCCTGCTGCAGGTTCTTCCACGCCTTTTGATGCTAACCCCATGTGGCCAGCAGGAGAGTGGAGTGAGGACAGCGGAGTTATTGGTAGACTGGTCCTGCTTCTCTGATGACCCTCAGCCACAGGGACCATGCTCCAGTGATCACAATAAACCGCAGCCCCCAGGGAGGCTAAATGCCCAGGGTTGTGGCCTGACTCTGAGCCCGGACTCACTAATCCTCTTCATTCCAGGGCTCTGTCTTCCTGTTTTGTGTCCACATGACCTGGCAGGTTTAAGCTGTGAAACTATCAATTGAGGTTTTGTGTGGTTCTCTCTTATGTGACCTTTCTTGCAGTTCCCCAAATCCCTTTGTAACTCTCGTAATGAACACACTCCTCTTGCAACACAGGGGAAATACCCAGCAGGCATCGTAGAGGATTTAGCACTAAAGACAGAGGAAGGGAGTTGGGGGGATGCCACAGTAGTAATGTAGTAAGCAATAGGGTCCACAGGGGAAAGGTCCTGGGTTCATGTCCTGGGATTTCCCTAGACAGAGTAGGTGTGTGTGCGTGGCCCATCCTCTGGGTCTGCTACACTGCTGGTGGATTATGGCATGGAGACTCCCTTTTGTGGGAGGGTGAGGGCATCTCTCTGTCTCACAAAGAAATAGGCAAGTAAATGTTTAAAAAAAAAAAAAAAAAACTGTTTGGGCAGTAACCCAAGCTAAGAGAGGAAAGGTCCTCCGCAGCTCCCGCAAACTGTGTTCCTCCTTTCTGGCGTTCTCACCTGGCGGGGTGCCATTGAGCCATTGTCCAGGGAGGTACAGGCTGTTCCTAAAACTGCCATTGAAGTTAAAGTTAGCTCAGGGATATGCTTAGTCTAAACAGCATCAATTGCTTAGAAATACTTGTTCATCCATTACCGATAACTTACTGAGTAAGCGAATGTGAGTGTTAAGAGGGAATCACATACAAGTATTTCTAAGTGTGGAATGTGCCAAGCAAGTTTGGAATACAGAGAATGAAAAATATTCTTGCCATCAAGGGAAGACAATAGACAAATGAATAATTACAGTAATAAAAATAAAATCCGAGGTAGGATGCATTTAGAACACAGAACGGAAAAAGAGTGCTGACCTGGACATTCAACGGTGCTTTTGCAGAGGGTGTGTGTTTTTTCTGTGAGTTCCTAAGCTGAGACCTAAAGAGCACACAGGAACCAGTTAGAGAACAAAGGTCGTGCGTGTGCGAAGGCCTGGAGGTGTGCGAGGATTCCGCACCGGGAACCGCACCACCCACTATGGTGGCCGTGGCCGTGTGCGGTGACTGCAATTCAAATTTAAATGAAGTAAAATGAAAAGTGCACCTGAGTTACACTAGCCAGCTCGGGTGGGGACTGTGGCTGAGGCATGGGGTTGGACTGGCTGATCTGGCCGCCTCCTTCCTGGCAGGAAGGGCCCAGCTCTGCAGCAGGAGAGAGAGCGGCTGTGACCAGGGAGGAGGAGGAGAATATGGGGAGTAGGGTGACAGTGGGGGAGGGGAAGGTCATCACAGAAAGCAGGCCAGGAGGTGGCTGGCCAGGCCAAAGTGGTTCTGCGTAGGAATGTATGCTTCATTCTCCAAACTGTTTTCTGCGGGATTTGGCATCCCAGATGAAAACCGTGCATTTCTCGTTGGCTTAGGTACTTGGTGCGACTGTGTGCCGTGTGTTCTTTAAGGCACCCATGGCACTTTTCCAAATCAGACTTCGTCATGTGGGAAGGGTGCTTTACAGACTACTCCCTACTGATATCGACCGTGTTGCAGGAGTGGCATGACTTCCCACTTGTTGTCACACAAGTTCGTGTGGCACAGGCTTCCACTAGCTGTTGCACAAGTCCGTGTGGCACAGCCTCCTACTCACTGTCATGCAAGTTCGCGTGGCACAGGCTTCCACTCACTGTTTCACAAGGTCACGTGGCACAGCCTGCCACTCGCTGTCACATAAGTTTGCGTGGCACACGCTTCCACTTGGAATTCGAAGGCCTTGCTGATTTTCGGCAGAGATGTGCTGTGTGAAACTGAACTTTAACTGTCGATACGGTGAGTGGAAGTCCAAGGAATTCAGTCTCCGCTTTAAATGAGGGCACCTTTGTGTCATACTTATTTTACCTATGCTGTATAATAATGTGAAAATATCAAAAACTGGAGCTTTTCTTCTCTGACCAGTTACTGTGTGAGTAGCAGGTTGGGCAGTGGCCCTCGTTCTTGCAGAACAACCCCTGCTTCAGAGTGCGGGGCGTCCTCATCGCCTGCCCTGGTCCAGGTGTGCCAGTCTTTGTTTCAGCTGAAGTCAGGACACCAACGGAAGCATAGCTCAGCCGGGCAAAACAGCTCGCAGATTTATTTTTTATTTTTTCATGCTTTTGTTAAAAAGAGCTATCATTTGTTACCTTACATGAAAGCCTGTTCTCGGGTGATGAGAGCAACCAGTAAAATAAAGGGCTGAGAACAAAATTCAGACACACCTGTGGAGACCCAAACACAATTTCATTTTTTCACACCACAGATAGTGTTCATGGAAATGGAATATCTTAAAATATTTCCAACATTCAGTTCACCTTGGTGTTAGAATTATAAACAGGTTTTAGTTTATTTGCTGATTTCCTTTGTTTAAGTGCATGATAACTAGATATTGCTAATAATATTAACAACAAATAGTTTTTGTCCTTACTAATCCTCTACTATATGTGGAGCATTGTAAATTACATTCATTAACTCTAATTTTTATACACACACCCAAAAAAGCACAAAGATGCTAGATAGGCAGAAAATTCTACATTTTACTTGCAAGGAAACTGGGGCTCTTGAGATTTTGGAAGATCCGTTATAGTACCGTTTCCATAGCTAGTACAGTGTAGCCGTTAAAAGCAATGCCTTAGGTCCAGCCCACGGTGGTGGTTAAGGCAGCTGGATTCCCACATGGCCGATCACACAGTTCAAGTCCCAAACCCAGCAGCATGAGAAACACTCCAAGTCCATGTACGTGTATGTAAAAATCCCAAAAGAAGAAATGGAGAAGGGATTGTGGTATGAAGGGAGGGGTTCTCTCTCTCTCTCTCTGTTTCTCTCTCTCTCTGTGCATGCACTCTCTTACTTAAAAAATAAAAGTGTTGTAGATGAATATCTGATAGCTTGTGACAATGCTCACCGTTTATTGTGATAGGAGTAAAGTGGGTACCAAATCCTGTGTGTGTGTGTGTATGTATA
>NW_006159501.1:3749272-3755251 GCF_000334495.1 Tupaia belangeri chinensis
GTGTGTGTGTGTGTGTGTATATATATATATATATATATATATATATATATATATGCATGCACACAAAATACACATTCCTAGGAAGGGGGATAGAAAGATACAGCAGAGTAGTGCGGAGATGAGAACTGCTCGCTGTGCTCTTGTTCACTGGTTCACTGTGCTTTCAGTGTGTGAAGGAACTTTGCCTGCTGCTGCTTGGCCAGTCCCTCCTGCTCCCATGCCTGAAACTTCTCCTCGAGAGCCAGGATGAGGAGCTGCACGCTCTGGCACTGGGACAAATCACAGCTGTCGAGAAGGTACGCCCAGTTGGATTTCTGCTTTCTTTACGTTTCAGAGAAATGATGTGCACCTTCATTGCCATAAATAATAGCCAGGATTAACGTAAAGTTACTTGACAAGATTCTCGGACCACAATAGCTGTTTCTGTGCTGTCCAAGCTGTATAAATGTATTTACTCCAAAACATTTACTGAGTTCTTCCATGAAGCACACTCTCTAGGTGCTGAAAACGCGAATCCACGTAACAAGACAGCCTTTAAGAAGCAGAGTGCTAGTGTATTTAAGGAAAACAAAGCAGCCTCGGCCTAGTGGACTAGTCATTTTGCCACTTGAAATCTGGGTCCAGGGAACTCCCAAGCATCAAGTCGGTTTTCCATTCCTGGGTGTATGTCCTTGGTTATTTACTAATTAGAAGGAGGACATGGTTTTAAGTAGTGTTCACTGGCACCGTCTGGAAACCGCAAGCTCTTACTTCCTCTGTCAACCTAAACCAGCACTGAAGTGGCTTCTCGACTTGAGGAATGATGTTCTAAAGTCAGGTATTGCGACTTCTCCCTCAAGGCTGGTTGTCTTGTTACTATGATTAAGGGAGAAACTTTCTCTTCCCTTTTAAAATTTTACACTTTAGGATTAGATAGCTTGGGGTTGCATTTTAATGAACTCGTGTTGTATGGTCCTTACTGAAGCCCTTTTTATGGAGGGATTTTATTTCTGCATTTGAATTAGGCGTGTATCTATGTGAGTATATGTACACACACAGACATGCACATATATAGAGTTTTACATTTTATGTATAATGTATATTTGTATACAAATATGCACACATTTTTACATTTTTTACAGAAAATTGTGACAGGATGTTTTCTAGGATCAAAGAGAGAAGGAGAATCCTAGAGCAGATGTGTATGCTTACCGTACAAGACAGTGAACAGGTTAATGAAAGACGTCCTTGATTTCGTTAATAACGAAGGACAGAAAGTCCTGTAAATGGTTACAGAAAGTAGAATATAATTGTGTTTTGAAACAGTTATTATGAATAAAATGAGGAAAATCTAATGCCTTTATTTATTTAGATGCATTTTCAACATAATGTAAGAGCTTCTGCAAAGATTTCCTAATACTCATTATGATCACTGATAAGCCTACCAGGGCCCCTTTGGAAATGGGACTGGTAAACCGGGGTGTGAGGAGACTTGACTCTTAGGAACCCACTTTGCTATTTATGCTGAATAAAAGTTGTAGAACTTTGGGAATTTATAGGAAACAGAATTATAGTGAGATTTTTACCTGCCCTATTGTTTTCTTGTAAATATAAGAAATCAGGAACAAAAGGAAACTGAAGAAAATGAGTCTGCATATTTTCAGTGCACTTCCGTTCCTCCCCACCATGTGTGTTAGCGAATGCGCTTAGGCAGTCTCACTGAAATTCGCCGTGGGCTTCTTTGAGAATAAAACAGTGATGTATTATACATGGCCTTTCTGTATTCATCTTGTATAGGACTCTCTCAATTCACTCCTGAATTCCATAGGCAAGATCAGGTTTCATTTAAAAGATTTTTAATCTCAAATGCATATGTCAGAACTGTAGCTAGAATGGGGCCTCTTTACTTACTAAGGAATCTTGCTACCCACACCCTGCCAACACACAGACACGCACACACACACAATCAAAATAAGAAACTAAAACACTGAAACACCCAAGCTTTTTTTTGAGAGTTTTTTTGCTATAGGGTATGTGTACCTGCCAGTGAGACAGAGACAGAGAAGCAGGAAGCAAGAAATCACTCCTCAGGGGGGATGGCCACTCCACGGTCCCTTCTCTTCCACTCTCGTCTCAGGATTTTGGCCACTCACACACACTTACCTGGCATGAGTTTCAAGCTTTGGGTCTGGTACTCAAACCATGGTTGACTACATGGGAGTCCGGCAAGGTGAACATTAGGCCATCTGCTCATCCCAGCCCACTTGCTTTTAAATAGCACTAATTTTACCTGCATGTTTGATGTGCTATTGTACCTTGTACTAAGACTCAAAATTGCTCTGCAGACTGTGAGTAGTTTACCTGTGGTTGGGATGCCAGCACACAAAATCTTCCGTGCTGTTCAGATGAAAACTCAAAGCTGCAGGTATAAATTGCTGAGTGGCATCACTTACGGTTGAGAGCCTGACTAAGAATTTTGCAATGAGGCTGACCCGTGACTTCTCTATGCTAGTGTAAGTCAAGTGTTCACATTAGTCTCACCTGCCCGTGCCATTAAAATGTGCTCTGTGAAAAATGCTGCATGACTTCAGAACTTTTGCACCTTCAAAGAGCTAAGTTTTGGTGAGCTTTCCATTTCTTAAGTATCTTTTAACTTTTTATTTGGAAATAATTTTAAGTTCAGGTATAGTTATAAGAAATAATACAGAAGATCTCTTATGCCCTTCACCCAGTTCCCCCAGTGGTAACACATCGGACACAACTGTAGTATAAAATGATAACCAGGACATTGAGACAGCCTTTCCAGCCTTACTCAGACTTCACCAGTTTTCCGGGTATTTGTTTGTGTGTGTGTGTCTAGTTCTGTTGATACTGTCTCTTTAGAGTCACGTGGCCACCACCCAGAGTCAGGACACAGGACACATCAGTAGGGTCCCTTTGTAGCCGCAGCCACCTCCTGCCCACCTACCAGGCAACCCCTGGCAGCTACTGATCTGTTCTCCAGCTCTATAATTCCCTCATTTCAAGAATGCTTATATATATGAGGTGACTATAATTCAACGTTGTCCTCCCCAAATCATTCATGGGTCATGTTACACTTTCCTGAGGGAAAAGTTTCAGTGGGTTTCTTTGCAGGACTCCTATCTATTTAAAAACCATCCGTAGTCCTAAGTGACAACTATAAACCTTTTTATTTTTGTTGTTGTTTTTTGTTTGTTTGCTTTTTGCTACTTACTCTGTTCATTAGTAGAGGGCTTAAGTTCATTGATCATTTCAGTTTTCTTCTTGCTGGTTGTTGACAGTAGTTCTTGGGGTTTTTATAGTTTGTTTTTGTTTTTGTTTTTGACAGTAATTACTGTTTGTTTTTATAATTAATTAATTTTTTTACTAAGATTTGAGGTTTTTAAATTATTTTTTATTGTTTACATTCAATTACTGTATATCATTACACCCTACAACATGAATTTTCCCAGCATGCATACACTATTAATTACATTAAGAGAAAAAACATCCTGCAAAGAGACTCTTCTGATAGGCAGTTGCTCCTGCCTGGTGTGTGCGTCCAAGGGGCAAGCACACCCCCTCGCTTGCTGAGAGCAAGTATTGCTTTGTTATTCAGTGCAAGTTACTGACAGCTTTTACAGGTGTTTACATTCTAAAAGGATGATGCTGAGTGCTGATGCCAGAGAAGTGTACCAACTTCTCCCCAATAGCAGTACTCACTTCTTCTCTAAGCCTTTCTAAAGCTGCAAGCCTCTGGTGGTTAGCATGTAACCTTTGATAAATGGCCAACAGCCTCTTTCCTGAGCCAGGAATGGAAAGTCCTTTTCTGAGATTATGTGTTGATGGATTATTGATGCCCTGTATAATGTAGCCCACTGGATTACGCTCTGCATCAGTTTCAATAGGATTGAGAGCTCACTTTCAAAATCTTACTCTCCCCAAAGAGTACCATTCTGGTATGTTCAAATCTTGTCTCTGGGATATTTTCTACTCAGGTAGAGGTCTCTTGACCCATTTCATCTGAGCAAACAGAGACATATTTATAGTAGCTCTGTACACTGAAAATGCTCCCTTTTCATGAGCACAGATTTGCAATGGCTTCTGCTCTTTGTTGCCTCCTCTTCTTTGGTCCTGCTTAACACCTCTACTCTCACCCTACGGTCCCAGGCTGCTGTGCCTATTAAAGGAGTAATTCATGGGGCTTCCAAACCAGTGTTTAAGACCTTTAGCACCCAATTAAGACTTTCTTCCTGTGGCTAATAACTACCATCTTTCAAGTCCCATCTCTTTGCTTAGTATTGTAATGGACTCATTCTCACTTCATCTTCTTCATACTCACAGGAGAAGATATCATTCTGGCCTTACAGACAAAAACACTGAGATTCAGCTGTCATGCAGATAGTAAGCAACCAGAGCTAAAGTTAAGCCCCAGACACAATGCTGAGAGTTCATACTCAGTGTTTCCTTTCCTGTAACTAGGAGGACTGTGTTACACTGGAACAGGGGTGTCTACTGAGAAACGAAATTGTCGAGAGCGTTGTGAAGCATGTAATATTACCACTCAGGAAGACCAGAATGTGCTAGTGCAACTGGCCCTTTTTGAGCCCACTCGCTCACTCAGGCTTGGCCGAGGCAGCTGTCATCTCATGGGGGCTCTGTGCCACAGTGGCTAGAGCTCCTGGCAGGGAGCACCTCCTAAACAAAGCCTCACCCCATGTTCCAGACAAGCCTGAGCATGTTAACCTTAGTCCTGCACGTGGGTTGCTCAGAATTAGCCCTTCTTCCAGTGGCCCTCCTTCACGCATTCCTCTCCCCTCCACTCTTGCCATGGAGCCACCAGAAGCTGCCAGCATTGTGTGTAACGACCAGCATCCAGGTGGGAGGAAGAATCTTCAAGATTCTCAGAAGAGCACTTATGGATTGGCATAGTCATACGAAACCCAGAAACCTTTTTCTCTCCACTTTAATTCTGTCCAAGTGTCCAACTAGTGGGGGCCTAGCCACCTCCGAGCTCTGGCTGTTTCCTCAGTACTGCCTCGTCCAGGCTGGACTCAGACTTCCACGCTTTCCTTCTTGCTGCAGAGTACCGTGATAGAGGGAGGTTAGTTTGGATCCTAATCACCTTCTTTGGGGTCTGTAAAGTCCTTCTTTGGTGCTAACCTTCTTGCCCGTTGGTTTTGTTCTAAGCGTATCCAAACCAGTTTAGGCTTAAGTGATCCGAATGATGCAGAGGATCAAGTGAGTGCTTCCAAATATATCGCCCAGATATGGGGTGGTATTAAACTGATCTCTTCACAATCACTATTCTTCGGCCCTGGGGACCAGGCTTTTTCTTAGAATTTTAGTCCTGTCCACTAATTTCTGGCTGTCATTTTAAACTGCTCATACTAAGCTCTGTTACTCCCATCCTCGCCGCTCATCCTCTGCTCACACTGGCCTCCTTAATGAAGGAAGCTCTTCAGCTGTGTCTCATCGAGTTCTCTGCTGGATGCCTCCAGCAGGCAGCTCACTCCCTCAGCTAACTGACTCCATTTCTCCATGGCCTTGGTGGCTGGAGGCTGATTCAGTGTGCACGGTGGCTGGCTCAGTGTGCATGGTGGCTGGCTCGGTGTGCGCGGTGACTAATGTGGTGTACACAGTGGCTGGCTCAGTGCGCGCTGTGGCTGGCTCGGTGCACACCTCTGCTGGATGCCTCCAGCAGGCAGCTCACTCCCTCAGCTAACTGACTCCATTTCTCCATGGCCTTGGTGGCTGGAGGCTGATTCAGTGTGCACGGTGGCTGGCTCAGTGTGCATGGTGGCTGGCTCGGTGTGCGCGGTGACTAATGTGGTGTACACAGTGGCTGGCTCAGTGCGCGCTGTGGCTGGCTCGGTGCACACGGTGGCTGGCTCGGTGTACACGGTGGCTGACTCAGTGTACACAGTGGCTGGCTCAGTGTGCGCGGTGGCTGACTCAGTGTGCGCAGTGGCTAATGTGTACACAGTGGCTGGCTCGGTG
>NW_006159501.1:3755583-3762866 GCF_000334495.1 Tupaia belangeri chinensis
TGTGCACGGTGGCTGACTTGGTGCGCGCGGTGGCTGACTTGATGTGCACAGTGACTAACATGGTAGCACACCCGTAGTGCCTAGCTTAGTGCTGAGTGTGAGTGGGGATTGGGGGTGTTTGTAATGATGGAGTATCCTCATCCCTGTGCTTAAAGACATTGTCTCATGGAGAGACTGACATATGGAATAACGTAAGGAATTAAACACGGTGCCAGTGCCAGGTGGTAGATAAAAGCTGTCTGGAGGCAGCCAGGCTCAGGACCTCGGAATCCAGCAGTTGGTGATGGTCACAGAAGTGATCAGACTTGGATTTTCAGAGGTTCTCTTTCTCATTGTTATATCATAAGTCAGATGATTTGCTGTAAGTTTGATATCAGAAGAGATATACTATTTAATGCCATGCCAGGAGAACTGACATCATGCTGAGAAAATGGAATCTGAATACCATGTTTAAAATAAACACGAAATATAAAATATTATCTGCAGGAATTTTTCTCATTCCAAGTATGCACTTGCATTGCCTTTATACTTTTCTACCCTGTAGTTTATATTTTTAATAGTTTTTATTAGTAACAGTAGTAAAAACAAGACATACGCCTCCCGAGAGTGAAGAGCAAAATAATATTAAATAATCTTCTTTAAAGTAATTGAAATGAGACCCTGAGTGCATCATGCTTCTGGAATTTTGTTACCTCGTTACTGTAATTACTCTTAGCTTGTATAGATCCGTAAAATCAAAGGTTTTAATTTAGAGAAGGTTCATTACCTATTGTTGAAAGAGGAATTAAGTAGATAACATTTTAATGGCTTGGAAGACAGAAATGCTTTTTGCTTTAATAGATTTTTTTTCCCCAGGATCTGCAAGTTTCATTTATTCTCAAAAATTAATTGAAAACACACACACACACACACACACACACAATCTCTGAAAAGGATGGCAAGCAATTTACTGACCCTATAGTATATATGACCATCTTCTAGAAAATTCTTTATTCCTGACTAGCTTGACTGTAATATTTGAGCTACTTGCTGAACTTGAACTTGAACTCTGTACTAGGCATTCTGCTATGCACTTAAACACTTTTATTTCTGGGGGCCAGCAGGGGCTGTGGTGGGTAAGGCACTGGTGTCCCACGGTTAAAGCAGTTAAAGTTGTGGTCCTGGTGACTTGAAACTCATGCTGGGCATATGTGTATACATGCCCACAATCCTGAGAGAATGGAGGAAAAGGGAATGTAGCATGGCTACCCACCCTGGGGTGTGATTTCTCACTTTGTCTCTGGCGAGTGCATGCACCCTATAGCAAAAATTTCTCAAAAATGAAACAAAAACTTTTATTATCTCCACCCTTACAGACAGTCTGTGTTTCTGATGTGGAAAGTGGAGCTCCGAGAGACTGTCCTTAACAAGGTCACATAGCTGTTTCAATAAGGAATCAGGACTAGAAACTGGTCTCTCTCCCAAAAGCCTGTCTTCTTTTCACCACACCAGACTCTCTTCTCACTCTAATTCAGAGCTATTTGATCAGGGGAATTAAATTAATGAATCCTTCTGGACTTGTCTCATATTTATTTCAAACATCCACACTAAAGTCCAAAATGACAGGATAGATTTTCTTCCTCAAGCCCTTAAGGCACCAGTCAGTCCAAGGTCAAGGATGTGTGGTTTTCCACGAACCATATACCAAAGTCATTCCTGATGACTTTAACAGTTAAGCACTTTTTTTTTTTATGATGGAGTATCCTCATCCCTGTGCTTAAAGACATTGTCTCATGGAGAGACTGACATATGGAATAACGTAAGGAATTAAACACGGTGCCAGTGCCAGGTGGTAGATAAAAGCTGTCTGGAGGCAGCCAGGCTCAGGACCTCGGAATCCAGCAGTTGGTGATGGTCACAGAAGTGATCAGACTTGGATTTTCAGAGGTTCTCTTTCTCATTGTTATATCATAAGTCAGATGATTTGCTGTAAGTTTGATATCAGAAGAGATATACTATTTAATGCCATGCCAGGAGAACTGACATCATGCTGAGAAAATGGAATCTGAATACCATGTTTAAAATAAACACGAAATATAAAATATTATCTGCAGGAATTTTTCTCATTCCAAGTATGCACTTGCATTGCCTTTATACTTTTCTACCCTGTAGTTTATATTTTTAATAGTTTTTATTAGTAACAGTAGTAAAAACAAGACATACGCCTCCCGAGAGTGAAGAGCAAAATAATATTAAATAATCTTCTTTAAAGTAATTGAAATGAGACCCTGAGTGCATCATGCTTCTGGAATTTTGTTACCTCGTTACTGTAATTACTCTTAGCTTGTATAGATCCGTAAAATCAAAGGTTTTAATTTAGAGAAGGTTCATTACCTATTGTTGAAAGAGGAATTAAGTAGATAACATTTTAATGGCTTGGAAGACAGAAATGCTTTTTGCTTTAATAGATTTTTTTTCCCCAGGATCTGCAAGTTTCATTTATTCTCAAAAATTAATTGAAAACACACACACACACACACACACACACAATCTCTGAAAAGGATGGCAAGCAATTTACTGACCCTATAGTATATATGACCATCTTCTAGAAAATTCTTTATTCCTGACTAGCTTGACTGTAATATTTGAGCTACTTGCTGAACTTGAACTTGAACTCTGTACTAGGCATTCTGCTATGCACTTAAACACTTTTATTTCTGGGGGCCAGCAGGGGCTGTGGTGGGTAAGGCACTGGTGTCCCACGGTTAAAGCAGTTAAAGTTGTGGTCCTGGTGACTTGAAACTCATGCTGGGCATATGTGTATACATGCCCACAATCCTGAGAGAATGGAGGAAAAGGGAATGTAGCATGGCTACCCACCCTGGGGTGTGATTTCTCACTTTGTCTCTGGCGAGTGCATGCACCCTATAGCAAAAATTTCTCAAAAATGAAACAAAAACTTTTATTATCTCCACCCTTACAGACAGTCTGTGTTTCTGATGTGGAAAGTGGAGCTCCGAGAGACTGTCCTTAACAAGGTCACATAGCTGTTTCAATAAGGAATCAGGACTAGAAACTGGTCTCTCTCCCAAAAGCCTGTCTTCTTTTCACCACACCAGACTCTCTTCTCACTCTAATTCAGAGCTATTTGATCAGGGGAATTAAATTAATGAATCCTTCTGGACTTGTCTCATATTTATTTCAAACATCCACACTAAAGTCCAAAATGACAGGATAGATTTTCTTCCTCAAGCTCTTAATGCACCAGTCAGTCCAAGGTCAAGGATGTGTGGTTTTCCACGAACCATATACCAAAGTCATTCCTGATGACTTTAACAGTTAAGCACTTTTTTTTTTTTTTTGGAGATGTTTTTGCTATAGGGGGTGTGCACTCACCAGAAAGACAGAGAGAGACAGAGAGATAGAAAGCGAGAAATCACCCCCCAGGGGGGATGGTCACGCCGCAATCCCTTCTCCTCCATTCTCCTCTCAGGATCTTGGGCACGCATGCACATGCGCCTGGCGTGAGTTTAAGCCACCGGGTCCAGGACTCGAACCACGGTCGACTACGTGGGAATCCAGCGACATAGCCATTACGCTAACTGCTAGTCCCCAACAGTTAAGCACTTTTAAAAGTCAAAAAGGAAAAACAGAATAGACATATATATAAAGCAATGAAACAAATTATGAAGAAATATATCTTTTCCTGACAGTGTAAAACTTCTATATGACAATAATCAAAACAGAATTGCAAACAGTATATTAAACCATCTCTATAACTCAAATCCAGCTTAATATTTAAGTTACGCAGGGCCAGGTTCTGGTGCAGTGGTAATACAACTGGACCCCCATGGAAAAAGGTCCTAGGTTTGTGTCCTGGAAGCTCCCTGAGCATGCTGGGCTGGCAACGTAAAGACCCTGTTGAGGATGCCTATTTCTCTGTTTTTGTCTCTCTGCCTCTCTCCCAAAGGAAATAAAGAAATAAACTTTGAAAAAGTAATTTAAGTGATTTCTAGCTGATGTCACTCAGCATTTAAAAAATATTTAAGTTATAGCAAGAACTCCTTCAAATGTGAAAGACCATTGTATCTCTACTAAATGAGCAAAGGATTTGACCCTTTTCACAACAAAGAATGTAAATGATAGGAAATATTTGAACATTCTTTCTTCTTACAAGTAAGCAGAGTCCAGTAGCAGCTGTCTTGAAGCACCGTTGTTTATCTCCTAAATCAGCAAGTTATTTTCTTTTCAAAATAGTAACACACGACTGAGAACTTCATGGTGAAAGTGACTCACCTGTGCCTGGGTGGCACAGCTGTAACCTGCGGTTTGACGCCCTCATGTGGCGGCGCCGCCGTGAGGCTCAGAGCCACGAAGGGTTCAGACACTTAGCCTGATGTGCAGGTTTGCTTGGGCCACCATGCAAAGCGCCCCTGATGGGATGGCTTGGACAGCAGCAGTGTATTTCTCAGAATTCTAGAGACTAGAGATCCAATGTCGTGGTGTTATTGGGTTGATTTCTTCTGCGGCCTTCTCCTCGGCTCCTCGTCAGTGGCCTTCTCCGTGCGTCCTCCCAGGGACCACCCTCCGTGTCCTACTCCTCTCCCGATGAAGACGCCGGTTATATCGGATGAGAGCGCATCCTAACGACGGCATTTCACCGTAATTACTTCTTCATAGGCCCTGTCTCCAAATACTGTCCTCTTCAGAGGAATTTGTGAGGGCTGCAACATAGGAATTTGGTTAAGGAAATAATTCAGCCGATAATACCACTCCTGTTAACTTGTTCTACGGAAGTAATTCAAATAAAGGGGACAGTATGTGCAGAAAAGTGTAGTGTTTCAGTGTATCAGCCAAAAACAGCTACCGTATTTATAGCAGAAGTTAAATAATTTGTAACATCCATTCAGTAAGCTGTCTTGAAACCATTAAAAATTTTAAAAACTTTATCTGCATAACAACATTTAAAAAATTGTAACACCTGGGGCCAGCAGGTGGTGTGGTGGTTAAGGTGCTGGATTCCCACATGGACAACTATAGTTCAAGTCCTGGACCCAGTAATAGGTCCGGATTCATGTGTGTTCCCAAAATCCCAAGAGGAGGATGGAGAAGGGATCGAAGTGTGGCCATTCCCCCACCTAAGGGTGCTTTCTCACTTTTCCTCTCTCTTTCTCCTTCTCTCTCTCTCTCTCTGCCTCTTTCCTTCTCTGTCTTTCTCCAGGGACTGCATGAGCCCTATAGCAAAAACCTGAAAAAAAAATTGTAGCACATATGAGAAAAATGGAACACAGACATCATGTGATTGTGAAAGTGTGCACACAGACAATTACTGGAGAGAAAATTAAAGAAAAATAATTATTTTTATGGTGACCCACCTGTGGATGACCTCTTTGTATTCTTCAAACTATTTTCATTTAAAAAAAATTTAGCGACAAAAATAGCATGGGTTAGAATGAATAATGGGTAGTAAGACAGTAAGGCTCTGTGGTAGGTAGAACTCGATTTTTAATATCTCTAGTTAGAATTTTGGTCAAAACCGGGGAAAATGCAGACAACTGGAGGCTCACCATGTTCACTCAGCCCCTCTCAGCAGTGGGGAGGTGAGGGCTGGGAGCTGACAGCGTCAAGATGCCGGCCTGGCCTGTGCGTGGGCAGACCGGCCACGGTGCAGAGAGGAACGTCTCCATTCCCTGCAATCTTGGGCTGTTTATGCTTTCATTCTCTGTTTTGTCCTAAACATGCACAGAATAATTGTCTGTGTAGTGTCGCCTTGAAAATGGGCCTTATAAAGTAGACTGGCCATTCTGTACTTCATGGTAAGAATTAAACCAGGGGGAACATCAGGAAAAGGAAATACAGTCAAGTCCCCCACGTCTATGTTCCCTGCTTCATTCTAAGAAGCTAAGCCAGACTTTCCCTCCAGACCTTCCCCCATCAGCACCCAGGGTCTGCAGGCCAGCAGGCTCAGCCTCTGCCTTTCTCCAAGGAACCTCGGAGTGGGTCAGGCCACAAGGGAAGCACTGTCTCACTGCCAGACTGTTAGCCTTGGGCTTTCTCAGCCTGATGGCCAGGTGAGCTTTGGAGAGTAGACAGCCCAACCTCCTGACTGCCTACCTGCCCGCCCAGCTCCCTTCCTGCCAGGACACAGCAGCTTCTGAAAAGCTGGGTGCATCCAACCAGAAGCTGATTTGAAGGATGCTGTTGCACTGGAGAGGAAAACACAAAGCAGGGAGGGAGTGAGAGGAGTGGCAGCTGCAGGCGTTGACAGCACCCCTGTCTCTTCCTCAGGCTGGAAGAATCCATCACTCCCTTCCTAGGAGTTGGTCAGGCCCCAGAGGGAGAGCTAGTGAGTAAACTGAACGAATAATAAAGATGTCTCAGCCTTGAAAACTTACTCAGGGCAGCAAAGAAAGTCTTACCCTGCAGTGCTTGGACTCAGCCTCTCACCTGTGTGTTTTTCAAACACTTGCCTGAAGCTTCCTGGCACATACCCCACTCTCTCCTAGAGGGTCCAGGGCAAGGATCCTTTAAGGGGGAGCCAAAAATAACGACACCCCAGTAACTCAGACGCCCTCCGTGTGTGCACGCATGGGTGGAGGTAGCAGCATAGAGTGACAGTGTGAGCTTGGGAGTCATTCGCTCGTTCGTTCATGCATTCACTCTACAGCTCTTGGTAAGCTCCTAGCACATGACCAAGCGTTCTGGGTGGGGGGATGCAGGGATGAACACAGGAAAGATCTCTGTTCTGGAGGAGCTCATATTCTGGAGAACAAACAAGTAAACTCGACCGAGGTGAGGGTTGCTCGTGCACTTTTCCACGCAGCAGCCACATGACATGCGGCACGTGCCTTTGACCCACGGGCCCTTCGCCGGTTAGGTGGGATTAGAACTGTGTCAAAGAGATGTCTGAAGGCTCGTGATGAAGCGCCGGGCAGTGTTTGGGGACGTGAGTGGTGGACACTGTTATAGGAATGTCCCGACCCGGGGGGACAACCGAACGGGTTTCCTGAGTGAAGGAGTGAGAGCCAGGGCAAGCAGCGTAGTGTTACAGCACGGAGACGACAGTGTCGTCTGTTTATTGTGGGCAGCACAGTACAGCACAGAGATGACGCAGTGTCACAGCTCTTAAGGGTCGCGTCGTCTACTGTGAGCAGCACGGAGATGACGCGGTATCACAACTCTTCAGGGTCGTCCGGAGACGATGTAGTGTTACAGCTCTTCAGGGTCTCCCAGGTCGTCTGGAGACGATGCAGTGTCAGCTCTTCAGGATCTTCAGGGTCGTCTGGAGACTGCGCGGTGTTTCA
>NW_006159501.1:3762931-3780026 GCF_000334495.1 Tupaia belangeri chinensis
GGTGGTTGTAAACGGTGGGCCCTGATTGGTTGTTAATGGTGGGCCCTGATTGGTTGTTAACGGTGGTCCCTGATTGGTTGTTAACGGTGGGTTATGATTGGTTGCTTTTGGACCAATCATGAGGTGCCGGATATGCAAATTTGAGGGATTCTAGTGGCCAATCAGAGCAAGGTTTCGAAGGTCAGGTTTTTGGAAGGGAACCAATCATGGTAATTGTTTGCTCTCTGAGAAACCTAGGCAGACTTGCTGGTGTGCAGCTTCCCACATAGGAAGGGCGGGAGCTCTGTTTACTGGGGGTGAAGAGAAAGGGCGGTTTAGCGAGTTGGATAGAAAAGTGACACAGAACTCAGAGGCAGCCCCAGGGGTGGCACTGAAAGCTTTTATGCCGGGGAGGCAGAAGGTTAGTCTGCACCAGCCACGATCCCACAAATAAAACCAAGCAAAACTCAGCAGAGTCCAGCCTGAGTATCTTTCCGGGTCAGAAGTGGGGGTGGGCCAGCCCTGTGGCCTAGTGGCTAAGGAGTTGGATCTCACATGGAGAAGAAAAGCTTTTCAGTTCCAAAAAGAAATGTTTTTTTCTTTAGGTCTGCATGTCACAGAGATCTGGGGTTAAAGATATGGACCACAGAGAAAGCACACGTGAGGGTGGATGGGTCATTCAGAGTTGAGGCTCTGAAGCCAGCGCTGACCTGAATTCAGACTGTGGCTCTACAGCTCGCTTCCCAGGGACGGTGCTAAGCAAAGTTCTCATGCTGGAATTCCTTATCTGTAAAACTGAGAGGCGCAAGTGCAGTTTCACTGGGCTGAGTTGGGAGGGCTCCGGGGAGTAGTATTTGTGCACTGTTCAGCTCAGTTTCTGGCACATGGTGTATGGTAGGTACAGCCATGACCCAGGACCCTGGTGGCGGGGGATGACCACACCTCAGTCCTTCTCTTCCATTCTCCTCTGGGGATATTTTGGGCATACATGCACATATACCCAGTGTGATTTTCAAGCCCGTGGGTCCAGGACCCAAACCATGTTGGCCATATGGAAGTCCTGGACCTTCACCACCACGCTACCTGCTGGCCCTGTGACTGCTCTGAAACCGTGTCTGTTAGCCCACGTCAGTGACTGCAGAGATGCCCATGTCCTCTGTGAGCTTTTTGAGCAGACGCGGTGCCGTCCAGGTGAAGGTATGTATGAAGATACAGGCAAAAAGGCAACGTGTCACAACCCAGCAGTTGTGACACCTTGACACAGCGGGATACGCCTGGGGAGAGAACTGAGCAAACACCCTCTCATGGTTTTCGCCTGTCTCATTTCTTAAAG
The DNA here is from genome assembly GCF_000334495.1 of Tupaia belangeri chinensis. Taxonomy (NCBI): domain Eukaryota; kingdom Metazoa; phylum Chordata; class Mammalia; order Scandentia; family Tupaiidae; genus Tupaia; species Tupaia belangeri. The sequence continues at coordinate 3,764,244 of NW_006159501.1, forward strand.
GTGAATGATGCAAACTGTGACCAGGAACTCCTGTCCCTGCTCCTGGACGCCAAGCTGCTGGTGCAGTGTGTCTCCACGCCCTTCTACCCGCACGTCATTGGCCACCTCTTGGCCAGCCTCCAGCAAGGGCACTGGGATGTGGAGGAGCTGGCCAGGCACCTGCAGGAGGCCGGCCATGAAGCCGAAGCGGGGTCGCTCCTTCTGGCCGCGAGGGGGACTCATCGGGCCCTGAGGACTTTCAGCACAGCCCTCAGCGCAGCACGGCAGTGGGTGTAAGGGGCACCCGCGGCCATGCTCCCTGATGGAGAGGGCATCTGAGCACCCGGTGTCTAAGCTATTTCCCGAAGAACATGTATACCTGGTCTTGTTCCCCCTGGTGTCAACGAATCGCAAATAAAGCTGTATATAAATGATACGCAAGCTGCCATTTTGCACTTTTTTCCCCTTCTTTCCTTTTGTATTGCCTAGACTCCTTTTTTTCCCATTTCTAAACTGCTCTTTGAGAATAGGATACATTTAATAAAGTTTAACTGCAGTTTGGAAAGTAGGATGTGTTCATGGGCAAGATCACCTTGGATGGAGTGAGAGTAGAGTGGCTGGTGTCGGGGCAGGGGAAAGAAGGAGGATTGAGAGGTGGAGTTCAGGACTCAGGTCAGCTATACGACCCACATCTCTGAACCTTGGTTCACCTTGTATAAAAATAAGGGTTGTAAACAAACAAGTCACGGTTGTGTTATTTATATCACAAGGTCATTGGACATTGTATGAGGTTGTGTGTCATGAGACTCTCAGATAGGCGCCCAAGAGATAGTAACTCCTCCCCTCCTCTAGTCTTCACCTGTGCGAATTGTGACTTTCAGACCACAGCCAGCACCTGAGAGCTGCTAACTGATCAAGGCCTCCATGACACAGCATTATCAACACATCAGGGCGGACACGTGTGCATATTCCGTGGGGCCAGTGGGGCGGCAGAGCCTGCACCACGCTTCCACAGCCAGGATCTGCCTGGCGGGGCTACACACAGCCCCATACCTCTGCGTACAGCGTAAATGGCCACACCCTTGGAAATCCAACCACGGAGGGGTTCCCTTGCAATGGAGGAGAAGGGCCCCTATGTGTAACTTGCTGGCACCTGCGCCTACTGCAGAAGTGTATGAAGATGGAGGCTCTGGTTGGGTGCTCTGGCTTCCCTCTCCAGAGTCTCACATGTCCAAGCCACAGCAGCATCCGAGTCAGCGCTGCCGGGAGAGGGTGCTCCCACGCCTTTGTGTGCGTGGCCGACAGGACCTCGGAAGCATCTATTGGGCATGGACTCCAGCCCCACTCTAGAGAGGATCATGAGAAAGGAAGAGGTTGGCGTTTCTTGCTCTGGATGTGATTTGTCAATTTCAGTCCTTCCTTGGTCCTCACACACGAGGGTGCACAGGACCTGGCTTTAAAGAAAAGGGATCCCATGCTAAAAAAGAAAGTGTCCCATCACTTATTTAACCTGTAGCTTAATTTAGATCTGGACTTGGATTGTTTCCCCAAGTCAGCTAAGTTGTGGGGCTGAATAGAGCAGCAGTGTGGTTTAAGATGCTGCTAAGTTCTATCACCTTGAAAACTAGGTCTTATCTTTTTGGAAAGAAAACTCATTGTGATGAATGTGGGGGGGGGGAAGCATTCAAATGCAAGTTCACCCTATTCTTGGGAGAGCACCTGCATTTTTCTCTAGTTACTGTTAATGCAGCAGTTCCATACTCTCATTTAGCTCCAACAGCTGGGGATTCAGTATCTCTCCTTAATAACACCAGATTCATTATAAACTGAAGATGGCTCATACAACAGGAAAATGAGAAAATAGGCTAATGGATATTCCAGGACTCAAAAGCGAAAAGACTCTTCTTGTTCAAGTACCCACATCATGGGCTTATCTCTCCACCAGGAGTGGGACATAGGAGAAGGCGGCTCGGTTTCCTATTTTTCTAAGGAATCCATTGCTCTTAGACTTGAGACTGACGCTGCAAACTTGAGAGCTTTTGTGTTGCAACCTGCTCACAGCTGAGAGCCAGGAATCACGTACACCAAACTATTGCTGGTAAAATAAGAAGGAGCTCCAATTTTGATACTAATGTTAAAAAGGACTCTGGGGAGGGAACCAGCAGTTAGCGTAATGGCTATGTCGCTGGACTCCCACGTAGTCGACCGCGGTTCGCGTCCCGGACCCGGTGGCTTAAAACTCACGCCGGGCGCGTGTACGCGCGTGCCCAAGATCCCGAGAGGAGAATGGAGAGGGGATTGCGGCGTGACCGTCCCCCGGGGGGTGATTTCTCGCTTTCAGTCTCTCTGTCTCTCTCTGTCTGTCTGGTGAGCGCACGCACCCTACAGTGAAAACCTCTCAAAAAAAAAAGGACTCTGTATGAGGTTCTCCTCCCCAGTGGCTGTCAAAGTTCTAGAAGGATGCCTTGGGTACAAGATGTCGATTTTGGAAACCAGAGCTCTTGGCAGTGGATAGGTGTGAGGGAAGCCATAGAGATGTGATACAGGGGGCCCTGGGATACTCTTAAACTGGGGAGTATCCTGGCTTGGTAAGGGGCTGGTTTCAAATGTTCACTCTGCGGTAGGTAACCCTTGCTTGGCTGATGGGAGGCAGGTGGTCATGACCTGCACACCTGTAGCTGAGACAGTGATTTAAGAGAAGTCACTGGATTCAGTCAGGGAGAGCCCCTGGCTAATGTATGACCTCAGACAACTTCTCTTCCTGGCTTTCTGTGTCTGTTTCCTCCATACTTCTCCATTCTCATGAGGCTCATATTCACTGGAGGAGTGCTTCCTTCAGGGCTGTGGGGAGAGTAAGAAGGAGAGTACCATCGGGCTGAGGGGAACAGCTGGAGGAGGAGAGGAAGGCCGGGAGAAGATAAGTCACACGGATTGACCTTGATCACCTGCACCTGGTGTGGCCAGGCAGTTGACTCTCACATCCAAAGGTGATGTCCCAAATCACCCTCTTGTGCTTTGTTTATCTCATTTTTGGCACTTGAATTACCAAGGACACCCCATTACACCAGAGCTGGGCTGAGGGCAAGAGATCGGGACAGTTGAAGTTCTGTCTTTCTGGGGAGGAAGGCAGCCACTTGGTTTGCAAACCAGGAGACTTTAAGGGTCATCTTGATGCCTGAGAAGAGTTGCCATGGCTTCGCTGGAGGACCACATCTGCCATTTGAAGTTCCCCGAACTGTGGTGAAATAGCAGGCCAGGGGTTCAGCCCAATGGATACAACCACAATATTATATTTAGAATTTTTATATTTTTCACAATAGATGAGATTGACCAGTAGTGTTTGTGCACTTTATCAAGTTCTGCAATTTTAGATGAGCTAAATCTAGCATTATAACATGACAAGTATTTTTCAATGCTTGAAAATAGCTAATCTTGTATGAATATTATCTGTATCTTAACAGTGTAGAAGAACTTGTGGAGTCAGTATCTTTCTACATTTTTCTTTCTTTTTAATTTTTTTTACATTTAATTAGTGCACATCTTTACAGCATACAAAGTGGACTTTCCAGGCATGAATAGACTTTGTATTAATGCAAAGTATTGCCATATACATTATCATCTTGATGACTTTCATTTTTATGTCTATTAAATATTTTGCTATTTTTCTCCCTTCATTCTGCCCCCCCCCCCCATTGTCCATCTTCTACAATCCACAGTGGCTCTTTCTGCTTTTTATATCTTCTACTACCAAGTGCAGACATTCATTATATATTAAACAGGGACATACAGTGCCTCTCTTTCATAGTCTGGCTTGCTTACTCAGCATTAAATCCTCTAAATTCATCCACTTTCTATCAAATAGCATAGTCTCATTTTTTATGGTTGAGTAACATTCCATCCATAGAGTATTTAACCCCAGTCAGAATGGATAAGATTTAAAAAATAAAGAATGGAGACCAGCAGATGCTGTAGTGGTTGTATCACTAGACTCCCACATGGCCAACTGCAGTTCAAGTCCTGGACCTAGAGGTTTGAAAATCAAGCTGAGCGCATGTTGTATAGATACCCAAGATCCCTGGACAAGAATGGAGGAGGGGATTGTATCGTGACCATCCCCCCTGCGGGGGGAGGGAGGGTGATTTCTTACTTTCCCTCTCACTGTGTCTGTCTGTCTCTGGTGAGTGCTCTCATCCTAAGGCAAACACCTCTAAAAGGAAGGAAGGAAAGAAGGAAGGGCGGGGATGGGGGTGGGGGGAGGAAAGTGCTGGCAAGGCTGCAGTGAAAAGGGAACACTCCTACATTGATGGTGGGAATGTGAATTATTGGGTCGTTGGAAAAATCATGATGCACTTTTGCATAGAAAAAGAGAAAAAAAAATGCATCATGACTTTTCCAACAATCCAATAATGCAACCACTGTGGGGAACAATATGGAATTTCCTCAAAAACCTGCACATAGGAGTGGGTATCTTTTGTGGAGTTAATGCTTTGGTAACTTTTCAGTTGCTTTCATGGTAATTGGTCTGTTCAGATTTTTTCCACACAATTGGGGTAATCAGAATTTTTCTTAAGATGCCCTTCATTTCTTGAGATTTAAAAAAAGTAGGACAGAATTATGAGAAGGTATTTCTCTATATTTTAATCTCTGTATCTTTGATCATATACGTATTATTTCTAGTTGTGTTGGAATTTTCTCTTTTTTTTTGTATTATGCAAGCTGAGATTTGTCAGTCTTACTTGGAGCAGTTGAAAGGTCACCTTTGCTTTCTTGTAAGTTTTCATTTGTCATATTCCTGTTACCATTCATTTCTGCTTTTGTAACTGATGTAGACGTCTGTTACTGATTTCTAGTTTCTGGAGTCTCTCCCCCACTGTGTCTGAGAGCCTGCCTGACAGCTGATCCCACTGTAATGGATCTGCTGCTATGAGGGGCTTCCTCCATGACCCTCGCTCACAAAGTTCTAAGTTTCACAGATCAGAGGGTCCGGGAGACTGTCAGGATCCTCCACTGTGTCCTAGGATGGTCAGGAGGGAATGTCTGACCCTAGAGTCAGTCTTGGGTATTTCCTATAGCCGGACCTCTTCTGGCTGCCACTATTCCTCTGAGTCTGCCACAGGCAGAGGTGCCCTTCCCTGGCTGTGTCCTGCAGGAGGAGCCCCCTCTTCTGTTATTCTTTGGTTGTTGCCAGGTCTGGGGTGGGTTGGAGGTCATTTGCTATATTCACCCTGACAAAACTGTCATCTTCCCTGGAACTCTACACATTATCTCATTTCATTCTTACTACAACCCAGTGAAGTAAGTTACTCCTCAAATTATAGGCGAGGAAACCGAAGCACAGCGAGGTCGTGACCCAGCCTGTGAGTGAGTGGTGGATCTCCCTGCACCTAAATCTAACTCCTACTTTCCCAGAGGCCACACTGCCTCTGTTGTTCCAGGTAGGTGAAAATCTCCTGGCAGAGTGTGTTTTAGGGGTGTGGCAAGGAACCCCTTCCCTACTCCCATGCCCAGATTCCTCACTACTCATTTTCTATGCCACTTTCCAGTCTCTTCTGAAGGGTGGACGCTTTCAAGTCCCAAGAGCAATAAAATGGGAGACCCTCTGAGGAAGGGCACAGCAGTTGCTCCCAAAACACGGCTTAGAGGGGTGGGAGGTGGGAAAGGTGTGGATGCTGTTATCAGAGAACCACAAGGGAAGGGTCAGTTGTTTAGTCTCATAACCAACCAGAGAAAGGGCAGAGTGCAGGAGCCCTGTGAACACTGGATCGAGACACTCGGATGCTTATGGGAGTTTTTCTCTCTCTCTCTCCCTCTCTCTCTTTTTTCTTTGTTGGCCATGGATCATGTGCATTTTCCAGACATAGGGAAGTGAGTGGGAAAGTGAGAAATCACCCCCCATGCCCCAGAGTGTGTGTGGGGGAATGACCATGCTGCAATCCTGTCTCCTCCATTTTCTTCCTGGGATTTGGGCACACACAAACATGAGCCCGGCATGTTCAAGCCATCAGGCCCCGCACTCAAACTGTGATTGGACATGCGGGAGTCCAGCACCTTCCCCACGCCACGTGCTGGCTGGAATTTCTCTTGTAGTTTTTACCAATGGTCTCTATAGTTCTCTGCGGCTAGTTTTGCTCCTACAGGTTTTTTTTTTTTTTTTTTTCCAGAGGACACGTAGCCACCTATAGTCCTAGGGCCACCAAAGACAAAAGGGAGCCCTTCTTGTCCTCTGCTAGGACATCCTGACACTGACACTGGTTGGGTCTGCAGTGCTGCGGGGACCCAGGCTCTGCTGCCACAGGAAGCAGGAGAGCTGCTGGGGTGCTGGGGCTCAGCACCTGCCCTGATCTAAATCTACAGGGCCACCCCATAGCCGAGTAGCTCAGGAAGCTGGATCCCACGTGACTGACTCCCGTTTGAACCCTGGCCCCAGCTACTTGCAAAACACTCCAGGCGAGTGTGTGCACATGCTCCCAAATCCAGACCTGGTGGAGAAATGGAGAAAGGATTGTGACATGCCCATGCCCATTGAGGGGTACTTTCTTTCCCTCTTTCTGTCTCTTTGTCTTTCTCTGGCAAGTGCACATGCTTTCTGGCAACTAAAATTAAAAAAAGAAATCTTTAGTGACGGGACAAGGTAACTGAGCACAGAGAAGGGGGAATGGAAGGCTTGTGAGCAGAGACACAGTTCCCTCCAGGTCTGACGCTTGCCGCGCAGCAGCCTGGTGGAGGGGCAGAGCAGACCCGCAGTCCCAGCTCTGCCATTTCCTAGCGATGTAACCGCAGGCCAGGGCACGTGTGTCTGTGGCATTAGGAGGCCTCTCTCACCCTGTGACCTTTCTTACTTTACTTGCTGAAAGGGAGAGAAAAGCACCCCCAGCCCCTGGCCTTGTCCTTCCTTTCAGGAACACCTGCAAGAGTTGCCATGGCAACGGGCTGGCTCTTCTCTGCCCCAGGCTTATTAGCTCCTTGCTGTCTGTTAACCACGGTGCTGTGAGTTGTGGAGGCCAGAGCCTGTACCAGGAAAGGGTAATTGCAGTCTAAGTTCAGGACTCCTGGCTCAAGCTGGCCCATCCCAAGGGAACAAGGTCATCAGAATTAGCGTGGTTGCTCAAGTCCCTCAGTTTACAGGGTGACCTTGCAGGGCAAGAGAGCCTTAAGGTCCAGCCCCGTCCCCTGGGCTCCCTGTGGACACCGTCCCTGTTCTCCCAGGCATGCAGAGTGGCTGAAGCTTGGGACAAGCAGTAGAGTTACTCCTATTCTTCTTATAAACACACGCTACCACTTATAAGGCGTATTCTCAGCCTCGGATCTTCCAATGATGTGAGGTAAGCGGTATCATTCCTGTCTTACACAAGAGGAGACAGCAAGTTACACAGCCAGGGACAGCTAGCATCAACATAGGTGGCCATACTTTTCCTTTCGGGATCCCTTCCTCTTTCCATTGTGCTCCTAGGTCCACCCCACCCTCAGTTCTCATGAGACGTCCGCAGCCAGATCTTCTCAAGCAGAGATCAGGCTTGATGCAGATTTCAATGAAATACTGAGTTTTCTTCTTCTGATAGAATAAAGCCCACCTTACCTATTATGGCCAGCTTGACTCGGTGCCTGGTTACTCCTTATGACCCATGGAAGGGGAATTCTGGGTGGTGATGGAGTGGCCCAGTTCACAGAGTCTGAAAAAGGGGTCTGTGCTATGAGGGTAGCTCTGAGCTGGCACCAAGAGCTGCAGAGGATTCTGAGCCAGGGGGTGTCATGACCCCATCTGTATTTGTGCAGGTTCTTCTGGTTTGGAGGCTCCCCAAAACCAGAGAGAATGAGGCATCCTTGTGGGTAGAATTCTGCACTCTTTGTTCAGTGGGTTGAATCTTCTGCAGGTACTGAATTAAGCAAAGCTGTCTGGGGGCCTCGGACTTGGACATGGCGTCAGTCTCTCGTTATCACCCAGTCCCAGTGCCTGGTTGCGGCTATGAGAAAAGTGGAGATGCACAAGATACAACTTTGCCCCTGGGCAGCCTTGAGAAAGATGCCGTGGAGACTCATGTCCTGACAGCTGCTGTGGCACTTTGCTAAGGGACTGCGTCCACAGGGTGGGACCACATGGGAGCCTGGGTTTCACTCCTGGTCCAACCTGTAGGCTGGGCACAGGGGCAGATGCCTGTAATGCCTGTAACTGGAGGTTGAGGCAGGATTGTGAGCTCAAGGCTGGCATGGGCATAGTGATGCCCTTTCTGTAAAGGAGCCAAGTATGGTGGCATGTACCAAAGTCCCAGTTGGTAGGGTGACCCTGTCTTAAACACACACACACACACACACACACACACAGTTATGTTCTAGGTTGGGGACAAATCAAAGCAAACTTCTTACCTTGGGAATTTGATGACCTCTTGGGTTGCCTGGATGGACTTCAAGGGGTTAAAGAATTCTGTGAAAATGGGACCAGCAGTTAGCATAATGCCTATGTCACTGGACTCCCACGTAGTCGACCACAGTTTGAGTCCCAGACCCAGTGGCTTAAACTCATGTTGGGCATGTGTGTGTGTGTGCCCAAGATCCCAAGAGGAGAATGGAGGAGAAGGGATTGCGGCATGACCATCCCCCCTGGGGGATGATTTCTCGCTTTCTGTCTCTCTGTCTCTCTCTGTCTGGTGAGTGCACGTGCTCTATAGCAAAAACCTCTCCAAAAAAAGAAAGAAAAAAGAATTGTGTGAAATTGCATGAAAAATTATTCAGTGTACATTCATGGTGTGTGTGTGAGAGAGGGAGAGGGAGACGGGGAGGGAGAAGGGAGAAGGTGAAAGAGAGGAGAGAGGATGCACTCGGCTTTCTCTGATTCTTGAAATTTCAGAGAGTTAAACACTGAAAAGGACAGAACCTTTCTGGGGTCACATAGGAGACTAGATTCGAGACATAGGGGCACCAGGAATTATGTCAGTGGAGTCCGTGCTGAGCCCGGAGGCATGCATAGGGAGCTAGCCATTCCACGTGTGGACTTGAACTCGGGCACGCAGGCCAGGTCAGCTGCTGCTGTGATCTGAATGTCTGTGTCCCCAGCCCTCCAACAGGTGATTAGGGCAGGAGGCTGGAGGCCCCCAGAATGGGACGAGTACTCTTACAAAAGAGGCCCAGGAATGCAGCAGGAAGGCACCGTCTGTGAGGATTGAGTCCTCACCAGACTCTGAACCTGTTGACTCCATGATCTGGGACTTGCAGGCTCCCGAACTGTGAGCAGGAGGAATGACCCAGCCCTGAAGGTATTTTGCTGTACAGCCTGAATGGGCGAAGACAGCTTTTCATACAGATAACAGAGGGAAATAGAAGTGAACTTTGCAAAGCCAACCTGGCACCCCTGACACCCGTGCCTGACGGATGACCTACCCCCCTGCCCTGTCAGAGGGGTTCCGTCTCCCCCTGCCTTTAGGAAGAGACTTGACAAGGGAGGCCAGGGCCCCACAGAGCTACTTCTCCTGGTTGCACTGCAGTGACATCTCTTTTAGCATCACCGTCCTCCCATGGAGAACAGTTTTCTCTTACCTAGGCTGGCTCCATTCAAGGAAACAAAGAACTCAGAAGGCAACATTTTTCGGGTGGGAAATGGTTGCTTTTTATGCCTGTCAAGCGTCTAGTGAGATTCAGAATAAAATCCACCACTGTGAGAGAGCATATGAAATAAAAGGAGTTTTTATTACCCTGGGTTCTGCCTTGTTCGAGATACTTACCTTTCCATTGTGAAACATAAACCTTCTGTGTGTCTTGGCACAGAGAAACGCCCGGTGATGAGTTGTTGATTTCTTCTCGGAGACCATCTGGGCGGCAGAGCCGGGCTCTGTAGGAATGCTTACGTGGTGGAAAGGGAACAGGGAAATGGGCTGAAACTTTTGACAGTCAGTTTTATGCATACATGGCAGCGACTTGCGGGAAGAGGAAGGAAGGCTTACCATGTCTAGAAATGCAAACACGGGGGTGTTAGAATGCAGTATCTGGACACAGCCCTGCTCGAAAGGCAGTAGCTCTGCTCTCTGGACTCCTGGCAGGACACCATCTGCTCACACACTCCGAAGAGGGGCAGCCATCCCCGCTAAGCCATAGGGCAAGCTGCAGCTCTCAGGGGAAAACAGTCAGGCTTAGCTGAGGGAGGGGAGAGGCATCCTTGCTACAAGGGACGGGGTGGAAACTGGTACCACGCGAGGTCAGATGGAAAGCGTTTCCTTCCTTTTCAGTCTTTTGTGCTCTTTTTCCCAACACTTTCCCTGTCAAGCCTTTGACAAATGAATCTACTTTTGGGGGTGAAGGGAGAGAAAAAACCTCTTGTCAGAGACATAGAAGAAGGGAACTGGCAAAAATTTCTAGAATCCCTACTGTGTGCTAATCAAGCTTTTCGGGGCTTGACATATTTTTCTCTAAAATTTTTAGAAAGTAAAGGTTTTTTTGTCCTTATTTAGACGTGGAAAATGGAGCATCAGAGATACTAAGAACTTGGGAACCAGCAGACGGTGTAATGGTTAAGCCACTGGACTCTTACGTAGTCGACTGTGGTTTGAGTCCTGAACCCAGTGGCTTAAAATTTATGGTGGGAGCATTTGTGTGTGTGCCCAAGATCCCAAAAGGAGAATGGAGGAGAAGGGATTGTGGTGTGGCCTTCCCCACCGGGGAGTGACTTTTTGCTTTCTGTCTCTCTGTTTCTCTGGCGAGTGCACATACCCTAGAGCAAACACCTCTCTTTGAAAAAAACAAAACAAACAAACAAACAAAAACTTCTCACACTAGAAACGTGTATCTGCTGCCCCAAATCCCAAGAGGAGAATGGAGGAGAAGGGATTGTGGTATGACCATCTCCCCTTGGGTAGGTGATTTCTTGCTTTCTGTCTCTCTGGCAAGAGCACATGCCCTATAGCAAAAAATATTCCTTCAAGAAAAGAAAAGAAAAGAAAGGAAAAGAAAAGAAAAGAAAAGAAAAGAAAAGAAAAGAAAAGAAAAGAAAAGAAAAGAAAAGAAAAGAGCGATTCTAAGTATTTGTCCAGAAAATCAGCTAGTTAGATTGGTGCTCTTTTCTATATCTTGTTCTGATGTTTTATAAATGGAATTATTCTGTAGCAGCAGGTTTGTAAAATCGTGGCATACTGGAATAGGCTTTAGGATTCATCTGCTTCACCCATCCTCTTAGTGAAGGGAGCCCAAAGGGCTAAGGGAGCAGCCTCTGCTTCAGTGTTGTCCCTGCTCCCTCGGTGGGAGGTTGGGGCACTGGATGGTCTGTAGGAAAGTTCACCACTGCCCTTAAGCCCCTCATCCTCCATGGGCACACAGTGTTAGGGCCTCAGGGAGGGTCAGTAATAAATACAGGTTGACTCAGTGACTAGGGTTCTGGTGGCCATGACGGTGGTGGGATGCATAGTTCTGTGTTAGGACAGGGCCAGGCCCAGCGCTTATTCTCAGTGAAGATGGCAAGCTTGCTTCAGTAAGTAGTAAGGAGTTGCTCAACAAATTCTTGCTGAGTTGAACCGTGCAAGAAAGTAGCAGGTACACAGTCAATGAGAATGGAATGGATTCAGGACCCCAGACACCTAGAACTGACATTTTCCAGCTGATTCTCTGCAGAACAGTGAGCTGTGGGGCTAGAAGTCCCAATTAGGAAGCAGATCTCAAACCACCTGCGTCTATGCAGGGTGCTGAGAGGAACAAAGGAGAACAAGCCTGTCCACCTCAGCATCCTCGGGTCTGCAGAAGCCCCTGATGAACAGCCAGCGACCTTGCGCCACGTTCAGCAGTGAGCTGGGGAGAGCGTGTAATGAAACTCATTTCCATCTGTCAACTTCTTTAATTAGGCGGGGAATTTCATCGACTGTCTCTGGACGTAAAGAGTACCCAATACATCATTTTTCAAACTTGGAATACATGGAGATAAAAGCATGCCAACTTCCCGGCCTGTATCCTAGCCCAGCCTCGATGCTTTAAAATAATCATTGCGACTGAGTGAGGAGTTTGAGTACTAATCTGTGCCCTGCATGCCAGAGCTGGCGCGGCACGCTTCACAGCATTTTATTTCTACCCAGGCTCCGGAGCGCCAGGACCAAACACTGCAATCTGTACAAAATGCTACTAGCCTCGAGAGTCCTTTATTGCCAAGCTCCTAAAATCTTAATGATAACACACATTAGTACAACACTTTTCAGTTTATAAAATGCTTTTATGGGCATTATCTCATTTAATTTATTACCTACCATGTCCCTGTAATTCACAGCCTCTCTATAAAGAATTATCTTCTTTTACTGTAGAAGAAAGCCAAGACTTCGAGAGGGACATGGATTCCCTGAGGGCATGCAGGTGGCACGTGGTCAAAGGGATCCTTGAGTTGGGTCTTCTCACTCTAGACCTGCCCACCAGGTGGCCAGTGAGAAGAGCATGAAGCTTGATTTCAGAGCCTACACCCCTTTATGGGAGTAACTCGATTCTAAAATCTTAAACTGGAAGGAGGCTAGAGGTCCTCTGGTCCTGTCCCTTCTCAGAATCGTGTTCTCTTCTGGAGCAGCACTGGTAGATGTTAATGCTAATGTTAGCTGAGTGCTTCTAATTACAGGATGCTCACTCTCAGAGAACCTCAGTGGATTGTGGAACAGCTCTGAATGTTTGAAAGTTGAAGCCAAATCTGCCTCCATACCACACCCACTTGTGGGATCTGGTTCTTGCTCAGGAGCCATGTGTCTTATCTCCCATGGCCAGCTTCCAAAGGGACCAGTGCCACGTCCTCATCGTCCACTTCCAGCCACGCAGCTCAGTCTTCATCTCGCTCCAAAAGGCATTTTATCTGGTGTACCGTGTTTCTGAGGCCAGTGGGGCAGCACCCGCGTCACCGAGCACTCCTGTGTATCATCTGGCTACTCATCATTACTGGGAGGTTTTTTACCAGGAATTGACATCAAGCTCACTGGGCTGGAGTTTCTGAACTGTTGTATGCTCCTCACTTGAAAATTACCCTCCATTTTCTTACCTGAGTAACTCAGAAAACTCTGGCAATTTCCTTCATTGTCTTGGTGTGTGAGCCTGGAGACTATCCTGTACCCAGCTATGTCTCTGCATTCTCTGGTGTCTGGCTGTGGATCTTGGTCTCAGCTATTTTTTCCCATATCTACTTTTGCTTCTGTAAAGATTCTTCTTATGGGAGAAGCTGGAAAGCAAATGGAGAAGTGCCCCAGTCTTCCCCTGCCCCATGTTTGTTTATTCATTTCTTCCACGAGAGAGACAGAAAGAAAAAGAGCGACAGAAAGAGAGAGAGAAAGAGCATCCCTAACAGGATCTTGGTGCCATGATGTACCCCAGACTTCAGCCAGCCCTGGATCGTGGGCAAGCATGTGCCTGGCTTTCTCAGAGCGGTCTCTGGATGTGAACTCAGACCCTTCTCATGTAGGCCAACCTCTCAGAGCACTGCATATTACCATGGCGACACCATCTGGCCCAGGTGCTCCACACTCTGTGGCAGCTCACCTATACACTGACTATGTATCAACTGTATATTGATTGGCTAGATGCTTAATAGGAAATGCCTCTCTCTTTCTACTAATATAAGTAGCAGGCTCCTTTGTTATTGTCTAAAGCCCACAGTGTATGGTTGTAAATGTTAAAAAAAAAAAAAGAACTCTAGATAAATTAAATTTAGCAAAATTTATTTGAGCAAAGAATGATTCATCAACTGGGTAGCACTCAGAATCAGGAGAGGTCCAGAGAGCTCCACCCAGCAACGTGGCAGGCAGTATTTATAGACAAAATAGGAAGTGATCCAGGGAAACAGCTCGATTGGTTACAGCTCATGTGGACATGGCCTGATAAGCCGGCAGCCTATGACTGGCTGAATCTTAACTGCTGTGATTGGCTGAGATTCAGCTCTTTCTTAAAAGAATATACTCCTGGCTGGGTGGGTGGTGGGCAGCAGATGGTGTAATGGTTATGTCACTGGACTCCCACGTAGTTGTCTGCAGTTCGAGTCCTGGACCTAGTGGTTTGAAACTCACACCAGGCACATGTGTGTGCATGCCCAAAATCCCGAGAGGAGGCTAGAGGAGAAGGGATTGCAGCATGGTCATCCCCATTGGGGGGTGATTTCTCTCACTTTCTGCCTCTCTGCCTCTCTGGTGAGTGCACATGCCCTGTAGCAAAAAATATCTCTGAGGGAGAAAAAAAGGATATTTTCCTAAATTAGGTTGCAGTTTGCTAGTAGGAACTCGAAGTATGGAGGTAGTGGTAGGTCAAATTTAATTAATTTAACACAGATAACATTTCAGTTTGCTTCAGAACAGGGTTGTCTAAAGGACTGTAGATCTCATGGTATGTAAGGCGACAATGGTTGGCCAGGCCTGAGGGCCCATGGGCCCTCCTCTGGTTCCATGGTTATTTTGCCTTAGCTACAACCTCACTCACTTTTTATATTTTTCCATTCAAGTTCTCACAAGGGAGACTCTGATTTGCTCAGTCCATTTCGAGTCAGTGTCTGCTTTGATTCCTCAGGACACAGTTTCCCTTAGGAGGCATCAGGGGCTGCCCCATCTCCGGTGTAGGCATCTTTGAGTTGAGACCATCTTCTGTAGGGGACTCTCAGCCCCACCTCGCAGCATGGTTAGTGTCCTTGTCTGTGTGAAGTTAATATCTGTGGAGGGATCTCCTGTGTCGTGTCACCCTCACAGAGTTCTGGGCTTTGAGACTCTCTCTTCTCACTGTAAGACAAAGCTTTCATCTGCAGATGAAAGAGCCTGGAAGCTCATCTGAAAGTTCATTATAGAAGGAAATCCAGCTGCCAGAGGCCCCCTGACTTGCTTGAGGCCTCACAGCTGGTAAGGCAGAGAAACCAGACCTCCAACCTGGACCTCTGACTCTCCCGTTCATTGCCCTGTTCCGTGTGCATGCTCTCTGAGCCCCCACCTGCTCAGCCACCCACCCCTGTGTGAAGGAGGGTCAATTCCATCTTCATGGATAGGCAGTGGACAGGAGTCTCACCCTGGGCTGATACAATGGGCATGGCTGACTTTACTCCGAGGATGACCCAGGATCACCTCTGGCCATGTCTGATGAATGGACCCAGAACCTCTGCAGTAAAAGTTTCTGACCTCCTGGCAAGCCCTAAAGGAACAGAGGGACTCTGGGGCAGGAAAGGGCGGGAGGGCTTCCTGAAGCAGGTGAAGTTTGAGGAAAACTGACTCTTAACTTGCTGATAGGATCAGCCTAAGCACACAGCTACCCCAGCCACGAACCAAAATGCTCAGTGCTAGGCACACCCTCGATGCTCAGGCAATAGAGATTTTGGTGTACAATGTTTATTCTTTTGTGGTTGTTTTTCCTACAGTGGGAGCGTCAAGCAATGGATTCTTAGTCATTCTGTATGGTTGTCTCGAGCTTAGATAAAAAAGTAAATTTCTGAACTGTAAATTTAGATGAAGAAAGAATTCTCAAATCTAGACTATAGATTCAGTTACTATTAATTATTATCATTCAGTTCTTTATTTGTTGTATATTCCTTACTCTTTGTAATAAAGCATGATTTTCGACTATTTTCAATCTAAGCAGAGGAGAGGGAGGTAGATCCAAGCCAGGGCTCCACACCTGCCCTGCTGTGGAACTGCAGGGTTTGGCGTGGCTGTAAGGCCAGAGGCTTATTGGAGAGGGTTTCCTTCCAGTAGCCGGGCCAGGCTCAGGCAAGCGCCCCCGGTCCAATCCTGCCTCACACTCAGGTATCCTGCTGAGTCCCCTTGCCCAGTAAGTCCCCAGCACTACTGTAGCATCCCCTAACCTGAGCACACCATCCTTCCCAGACCCATGGGCCAGGAA
>NW_006159501.1:3780366-3829050 GCF_000334495.1 Tupaia belangeri chinensis
AGGAATGCCCTTCTAGCCTCTTTGTTTCTTTGTCCTGCTCTCTAGAATTCAGGTCATGCCTTCCCTCCTTCTGGATGCTTTTCCAGACACCCCCAAGCTGGGTCGGGATCCCTGTTCATGCCTCCCCCTGACCTCAGTTTTTGCTGCAGACGACCAGAGTGACCGGTCGCTGGTGACCATCTAGTCACTTTGACTAGATGGGGGCTATTGAGTGGCAGAGTCTGGGTGTGACTGCCCTTTGGGTCCCCAGCACATGGCACCTTGCAGGGAGCAACAGCCATTCAGTGAAGATTTACTACCAGATCAGTTCCTGGCTGCACCATGACTGGGTGTTAAGGTGAATTTCACTCACCTGGAGCGAATCTCCTCACTCCAGCCTGGTTCTCAGGGGTGCGGGAAGTATATTGGGGGGGGGCGTCTTGGCATCCCTCCTGCCCTCAGCATAGAGCTGGAGACCAAGACGTTTCTCAGGGGAATGTTTGAAGTCTGAAAACTCACCCCTTCGCCTCTGCCTTTTTCTAGTCTTTTCAAAATCCATATTTAGCCTATCTTCAGGCCCCAGGTCAAATCTGCTGGGTTTCTCCTGATCTGAGCTTCCTGTCTTATATTTAAACCCAACAGGAAGCCTGGGGAATGAATCGTTTGCTCCTAATTCACTCACAAAGCGATGCAATAATTATGCTTCGCAACATGTCCGGCAGCGCAGCGTGTTCTGCAGCCACACAGACGGAGGTGGTGAGCAAAGGAGGGTCTCAGCTGCCTTTGCTGAGCGAAGGGAGACCATGGCCTTAATGTATTTAGTCTGAGGGATCAATTAGCCATGAGGGTCCTGGGTAATGGCCTACTGACCTCTGCGGGCACCTGGCCTCTGTCTGCACAGCCTCCCCCCGACCCCCCCCCCCAGTTCCTCCGAATATCCCTCTCTATTCAAGTGCCAGCCTGCCATCCAGGGCCTCATCTTCGGGCTCTGCCTACCCCCTACCCCCTGGGCTGCACAGAACAGCTGCTTCCCTTGTGCACCAACCAGACTTCAGCTACTTGAAGACAGCTCAGAGCTGCTAAATGCACGCATTGACACGGATGTTCCTGAGAGCCTCTGCAGGTCCTAGGCAGGGACAGGCAGGCCACGCCACCTCGGAGGCCATGCACGTACAGACAGCCGGCTCTCCTGCCCTCCATCTAGCTGAGGACCTCTGCTGTGGGCCATAGCACTTGCCGCCAGCCCTACTCTGCACCTGAGCATATGGGTGCCCTCACCTCTCATCCTATGGGCTCTGACAGCTCCAGTGATGCCTGCCACGAGGGGTCCCAGCCAGCTTGTCCTTGAGGAAAGGGACCAGACCTGTACCAACCACTCTGTCTCTGAGAAGCGCTCCTATGGCCCCATTCTTGGCTACTTCCCAGGCTTGGGCTAGCTGACTAGTGCCTGAGCTGTTCCCGCAGCTGGGGCCGGCTCCTCAGTCAGCTCCTTCCAGGCCCTTCCAGTGTTTGCACTTATCTATTCTGACTGGGCACGTTGGCTGTTTATCTGGTTTTCTTTTAGAGTTGCCTTTTTCCAGGATTCTGCCATCTGCAGCTCATCTTCACAAAGGCTCTTCTGGTCTTATGGGAGATAGGTGACCCATTTTATTCTGAAATCACCTTTAACTTAAAGTGGCTTCTGTTGCCATACTTGAATGCATTTTACATTTAACCGACGCTTTAAGTGCTTGCTACGTACTAGGCAGGGTGCGAAGTCCTCACTTCCACTGCAGTACGGGTGCATCGTGGGGTCCATTGCACAGGTGGGGAAATTGAATCCCAGGCATTTAAATAACTTGCCTGAGGTCACGCAGCGAGAGATGGGTGCAGAGCAGGTCAGATAGCCCCTAAATGTGAGAACTTAGCTGTTACTTTCTACCAGTCAAGGTGCAGAGATGTCTCTCTGATTCATTCATTCCCAGTTCTTAGAGCACTGCTAGTTTCTCATGCATGCTCCGTATTTTTGTCAGGAAAGCTGAATTAATGAATGAGTGATTTCTCCTCCTCAGGAAGTCTCAAACAAAGTGTTTATTTTATGGTTAGATGGTTCTCAAACTGGAGTGTCCATCAGAAACCCCCTGGGGGGCTTATCACCTCCCAGATGGCTGGTGTGACCCTGAACTTCTGATCCAGGAGGTCCAGTCTGATCATTTGCATTTCTGGAAGTTTCCAGGTGCTGCCCAGGCTACTGGTCAGGGAGCGCTGGTTTAGAATAAAATCCTATCACACTTGGCAGCAGGAGGGTGGCTGGCAGGGTTGGGGCTGCCGTAAGACGGAAGAGTCAATGACCCGCACCCACCAGTTTGCCCAGTCCAAGCAGAAGTGGGTCCTGGACTCAGATGCCCTGTTCATGCAGCAGCCGGGACTAGCAGCCTCAGCTGGTCTGAGTCTCACAGGGGTCAAGTCTCCTCTGGAATACCAGGTGGAGTGGAGACTAAGCCATGCTGAAGCTTCCATTTATATGTCAGCTCCCATACATTTGTCATGGAGACACACACACACACTCACCCCTATGCATTTTTTGCTATAATGGCATATGTGTGACATATGGCCCTGAAAGCCCTTGGGTTTTTTTTTTTTTAATTTTAATTTTAATTCATTAGGGGGGATGTGCACTCATGAGAGAGAGAGACAGAGAAAGTGAGGAAGCACCTCCCCCAGGAGATGGTCACACCATCATCTTTTCTCCATTTCTCCCTCCTTATGGGATTTTGGGCACACAAGGACATGCCCAGCTTGTTTCTCAAGCCACTGGGTTTGTGACTCAAACCTCCCAGTCAGCCATCTTAAGCACCTTGTTACAAGCTTGTGTTCTTTAAAACTGTATAATAAAAATCACAGAGCTGGGGCCTGCAGGTGCTGTGGTGGTTAGGGGTGCTGGACTCCCACATGGCCGACCATGGTTCAAGTCCCAGACTTAGTGGCTTGCTTTCTCACTTTCCCTCTCTCTCTCTCTCTCTCTCTCTCTCTGTCTCTTCTGGTCACATTGGAAAGAAAAATAATAATAACAAATAAAATTAAATAAATCAATATTTTAAAAAAGAAATCTACAAAGCTTGGGGCAAAATAGAGTTGAAGGTAGACTACTATAAATCTAGTGACCAGAAAACTGATGAAATGAACAAACAAAAAAGTAGTCTAACACACCAGGTAGGCTGGTTGGTGTCACAGTGCTAAAATGCAATACTCACCCTCATGGGGAGGTTCCTGGTTTGTATCTAGAGTCCTCCCTAATCAAGGTAGGCATGCATGTGACTATGGCCTGGGGCTGGGGATGGATGGTGGTGTCAAGACCTAGTTGGGTCTCTGCCTCTTTCTTTCTCATAGAAAAAATAAGTAGATAAACTTCTAAAACATTTTTGGAGTTTTCAAGAATAGTTTAAAAAACAAAACACAATACAATAACAACAACAGAAAAAAACAGCAACAGAGTATTTACATATGTCACAGGAGTTTTTTTCAGGAACACGAGAGGTCTATTCTTCACCACCTTTACTCTTGGGGTATACAGCATAGTCTCTCTTTTGAGATTATGTTGTGGAGACAGTTTTTTTCATCCAAATTTTAAAAATCTGCTGAGGGTGTAGTTTTCCTCACTAATCCACTGTGTTAATTTGGGGGCGGGGCCATTATCTGTACTCATAGCTGCCCCAAGTAGCTTAACCTCATAGAAGGCTTAGCAGGTCTAGTGGCCTCTAAGCCAGCCTCTTTGCTCTTCTGCAGATGATCAGATTTTGATAGTCTTCACGTATTGCTATGGGCTTCTCTTCAGTTGTGAGAAAACTGGCCCTCTCCCCTAGGAACACTCATGGGCTGAAAACAAGTCCCACGAAGCACTGCAGCCTCCTGTACCATAACAGGTGGGACTGTTTCCGAGTTGGCACTTTCTGGATGTGCACCCAGAGCTGGCTGGCTGTTAAGTCCTTGCACTTTCTTCCCCATCCTGCTACCTTTATCAGAGGATGAATACGCGAAGGCAAAGCAAGCAGAGCTGTGCTGCTGTGATGCATTGGACGACAGAATGGCTGACGGCATGGATGCTTGGGCACATCTCTGCCTTGGGTGGGAGCTGCCGAGGGCCAGGCTTGTGTTGTGACCCCTGACTCTCCTGCAGCACCTAACAGCACCTCATGGAGAGCAGTTGCTCACTACGTGTCTCATGAAGGGAGTTGCATTTGAGTCAATAGCAAGGAAGAAAAAAAGAACCAACTATACATGGAAGCCATTTCTTTAACAAACAAGTGGATTTTCTTTAGTCAGTTGGGAGGCTGGTGGGAGTAGAGGGCAGTGACAGTTTCGACACTTTGATCTGTGACACGCCTTCCTGGGATGAGTTCTAGAAAGTACCTTGTTGCATAGCCTGGGAAGTTTTGTGGCACACACACACAGTGGAAGCTGGGGCAGACGGAGCTCCTGGGATGCAGACATACTGCACGGTCTATGGAATGTGTGTTGTCTTCTACACCATGCGTGCACATATTATAGGCATGACCCCTGGGGCCCAGGCCATGAAAGGCGATGCAATCAAGGTTCTCTAAAAGGTTGCAGAGGGGCAGACAGGTCCCACCTGTGTGCAGCCCCTAGGCACGATGAGGCCCCCAGGCAGTGCTGACCCCTGGCCCCAGCTCACAGTCTTACCCTTGTTCACTAGGCGCTTGTGCTTGTTCCGAGTTTCATTTCAGTTGACTCTTCAATGAAGCCGTAAGGGTGTTGGGATCAGAACCGCACTCTCTTATTCATGCCATATTTCAGTGGCTGCTGCAATATGAGGGCAGGCAGGGCAACGACTTCATAGTCAGACCAAGTCCAGGGGGATCCCAGCTCTGTAGACACCTGCTCCTGCAGGACCATGGCCTCTGCCAGCCTTAGATCTCTCCTGTGTGAAATAAGGCCCTAACTGGTTTCACAGGAAACCTTAGGTGAGATGGAGCCCCTGGGCAAGCCCTGGAGGAGGCACAAAGGGGTACCTGACAACAGTGGGCTTCTGGAAGCTTCTTGGCTATTGTGGGTGACAAGACACTCTGAAAGCAGAAAATAATTATGTCCAATTCCAAAGGGCCAAGGAGGAAGTGCAGAGAATATTCCATGGACTGTTTGTTTCCTTTGCAGAGCGAGTGTTGAAAATGACTTCTTGAGGAAGGGCAAGATGGATATTTGAGTACTCCTTTCTCAAACTGGTCATAAAGACTATTAGCAAAATGGAGAAATGGCTCTTTCCAGACTTTCAGCATGTTCTGCATTTTCATCTGTGTGCTAGATGTGGGTCCAAAGAATAAAACAGGTATCTGAAGGTATCTTGAGAGTGGATGTTTCTTTCTACCCACAAGGACACTTCAACTCTCCCCTGGCTCCTCCTCTTCAGAGATGGACAGAGTTTGAGAGCAAGACAACAGGGAACTTTTACATCCAGCATCTTGGGAAGAGCCCCTTCAGCGAATGGGAGGAAGCCGTGCGAATAAACCTGGACTTGGAGTTTCCAGCGAGGCCTGGCACTATGACTCACCCAGGAAAGGTGCCAATCTGCAGCACGGGCAGATGCCTCTCCAGAATGGTAGGTGGCCAGTGAAGCATCCCCTCAAATATTTTCCTGTCAGCCTGGTGGAGGCAGGCATTTTTAGCTCTTCAATAAATCGTCCCTTCGTGGCAGTAGCAGCTAAGCACCCTTGACGTCACCTGTGGGAGCCTTATTTGGTTTTAATGGGGAAGCATTTCAAGCTGAGCAATGCACAGGCCTCTTCCTGGATGTGAGACTCCATTAGCTGAGCTCAGCCCACACACCTGTGCCTCTAGCAAAGCCAGTGTGCCTGTCCCAGCTAGGGCTGACCCTGGCAAGGCTGCGTCGCTCTATTTTCTCCTTCCTGCTCTCCAGTCTCTGGGTTTCCCTTGTTTTTCCTGCATTTGCAAATGTGCAAAGGCTGGGCTGCTGAGGGTGGTTACCTCCAGCGAGCACGCCTCTCAGCGTTTTCTGAATATTATCATTTCTGAAATGTGTGTCACCCAACACACGGCTGGAGATGAATGGGTATTCCATATGCAGTGATCGTAGGTGATTCTGAATTTATCCTCTGACATGAATTCAGTGATTGTAGCTGTCACAGGCTCACACTGGCTTTAAATACGTTCATGACTTCAGAGTCAATGGGAATTTGAATTTCAAGAGCTCGTTATTTCTCTTTCAAGGAAGGGGAAAACACTCCTTACAGACATCCTAACATCTGGTGGGTCTGGGGTGCCTGACCTTGGACTCGAACTCTTCTCTAGCATCTGCTGCCCTTTTCTGGTGGAGGGGATGAGTATCATCCGGTAAAGGGAACACTAGGTTCAAATTCTGGTCTTTCCCCTTTGCCCCAGTGCACCGATGGCCCCAATATGAAAATAGCGATTTTTCTGATAATCTGCGCTATGTTAACATTATACATGGATATCTTGGTTCTATACCAGTGTGAGTCTAGCTTTATAAAAAGCAGCTAGTTCTCTTCTCAGGATTAACTGAAATGATTTAAAACAGTATGGCATCATCTCTGTCCTCTAGAATATGGATTTAGAAACAGATTGAAAAAAGCCCCCTTGACCCAGCTGGAATGGAGGGAAAAGACAGGATTTGGAAGCAATGGGCTCTACCTGAGCCTGCTACTCTCTGATGGTGCATCCTGGGTAAGACTGAGTCTCTCTGAGCTTCACTGTCCTCACCTGTAAAATGGAGGCCATGTTTGCTGCCTCTGGGTCGGAGCCAGGATGAAATGAGCTAGCATGTGTGTGGAACCACTGAGCTCAGAGAAGGCATTCCACTTCACTGGTTGAGTTTGAATCAAGGAAAACACATGGCAACTTAATATTTAATATGCCAACTTAAAATTTATAGACCAATTCAGGGAGAGGAGAGGAAGAAGAGAAGGGGAAGAGGAAGGGAGAGAGCGAGGGAGAAGGAGAGAACAAAGGAATAACAGAGTGTGGAAGAGGGCAGGGGAAAGAGAGAGGGGAAGAGAGAGAGAACAGATTTATCCAGAAAAATCCCAAGGGAGATATTTCCTCCAAAAGCAGTATTCTGCACAAAAATAGAAAATTTTTAAATCACATCAGAAATACAGTTCACATTTTCTTTTCTTTCTTTTTTTCAGAGATATGTTTGCTATAGGGTGTGTGTGCTTGCCAGCGAGACAGAGACCGAGAGACAGAAAGTGAGAAATCACCCCCCAGGGGGTATGGCCATGCCACAATCCCTTCTCCTCCATTCTCCTCTCAGGATTTTGGGCTCACACACACACACACACACACACGTGCTCAGTGTGAATTTTAAGCCACTGGGTCCAGGACTTGAACCACGGTCAACTATATGGAGTCTAATGACTTAACCATGACTCCATCTGCTGGTCCCAATTCACCTTTTTAAACCCTTACTAAATGCTGAATCCTAGAAATCTGTAGAGAAGCATCCCCTAGTTTTAGGGTGGGGATAAATCTGCAAGTAAGATGTGAGGAATTCCTTGAGAAATGTTTTGTTTTCAATTTTAATATGAATATATTATGCCTTTTAGTGATCAAAACAACTGTACTTAATAGGGTTGTAAAATTAAATGCATTTCACATATATTTCCACCCCTTTTCTAGATTTCTCATGACTACTTTTAAGGTCACAGTTACAAGTTAAGGTAGTAGAAGCTCCTTCCCCAAGGACCCCACTTAGCAGTATCACTAGGATCATATAGGATTCCTGTGGAATTTTTCTTTCGATCGCTCAAGACATTTCTGAAATGTAAAAATAACAGTCCTTCTATCTTAATAAGGCTTCTTTATATTTTATCAAGTGCTTTTTCTGAACAAAATGTTATATAAACCCTGAATAAAACCCCATGAGGCAGATTTTCAGTGAGGAGTCTGAACATCCAAGTGGGTAAATGACCTGTTTAAGGCCCCTAAACGGTAACACTAGTATTCGAACCACACTGTT
Source organism: Tupaia belangeri chinensis (assembly GCF_000334495.1). Classification (NCBI taxonomy): domain Eukaryota; kingdom Metazoa; phylum Chordata; class Mammalia; order Scandentia; family Tupaiidae; genus Tupaia; species Tupaia belangeri. Next base: position 3,788,336 of record NW_006159501.1, read on the forward strand.
TTGATCTGGTGTCTCCTTCCCCTGTGAAACACCCCAAACTTAGCGGTATCAAACAACAACTTACATACTATGCTTGCTAAACCTGTGGATCAGGAATTGGGAAGAGTCAGAGTGGGAAGGATTGTTTCTGCTAGAAACGGAACCATTGTCAAGACTCTCGCCTGGGAAGACTGGAAGCCTGGGATGACTTGGCAGCAGAAAGCTAGGATTGTCTGAAGTTTCGTCACTCATTCGTCTTGTGGTTGAGGCTGACTATTGGCCAGAAACTCAGGGCTGTTGGTCATGACCCTTCCACATGGCCTATCCACGTGGTTAGTTGGGCTTTCTGAAACATAGTGGCTGGATTTCAAGATCAAGTGTCCCAAAATGAGCTAGACAGAAATCATATCACCTTATGACCGAGCCTCAGAAGTCTCGTAGCCATCACTCTGCGATAGTCACAGGACAGTAGAACTGCCCTCTCTGTGGAAGAAGGTCAAAGTCACATTAGAAGAGTTGGGGGGATGAAAGCTATTACTAGGGCAGTCTTTGTAAAACATATGAGTTACCAACTGCTGCACACCCTTGTGAAGGAAGTGGGCCTGCCTGTTGATTTCAGGGGGCTACTTTGGCAGAGGTTTTCCAGGAAGAAAAGTGCAGCCAGTCTCCTTGGTGCCTGCCGCAAACCTATTTTCAGATAAAGGACCATTTGGAGAAATGGGGATCCCTGGCTTGGTTTGCCAGGGTATGCTCTAACTTCACAAATAAGGCCAACACATGGGATTGTAGTAGACAAGCAGGATTTTTTGTTTCTAGAATATCTTATTTCTGCTCAATTCCATAAAGGATTTGAAGTGGTTTCCCATTCTGTGTGTGTGCACATATTTTTATACATGCACACACACTGAAGCCACAGAAGACAAAAAGGCAAGGATCTAGTGGCCCTTAGTGGTTAAGGGAGCTGGATCCCACATGGCCAACCATGGCTATAGTCCTGGCATTGGCACCTTGGAAACTATGCCTGGCACATGTTTGTGCATGCTCCAAATCTCAGAGGGGTGAAGAAATGGAGGAGAAGGGATTGCAAGTGACCATGTCCCACTGGGGACTGCTTTCTCTTCCCTTTCTCTCTCTCCCTTCTCTCGCTGGTGAATGCACATGACCTCTGGCAATTAAAAAACAAACAAAACAAAACAAAAAACAAGCCAAATACAGAACAGAAAGTAAAAACAGTAATGCATCTTAAAATTACATTTAGTATCTTAAAACTCATAGCATTTGAACACTAGCTTAAGCTTTGAGCTTCCTAGAAGACAAGGCAAAAAGAACTGGGAATGTTTGTGAAGTTAGGGGGCATTACGCACTCCTCACACTTGTCTATTCCTCATTATCTCTGTAAGCTCTGAAGGCAGCAGTCCACCTCTAACTCTCAGGTAGTTTTAAGAAGCTTCCTACTTTAAAGAAAAAGAAAAAGAAGATGATAATGGCCGGTGTTAGTGACATTTCCGAGGAGAAAAGTAATTTGGCAATGCACAGTTGGGATTAATGTCAGCCTGGGGGTGAGGCCTCCCTGTGAGAGGCAGAATAGTTTTCATTGTCTTCAGTCTCAATAGACAACTTTACAAAATCCATTCTAGGACACTTGAGCAGACACCTTTCCCACCTCCTACCCTCCAAAAACAAGCAGAAGAACCAGCATAAAAATGAAGCTGTGCAAAATACGTTTGACACCTCAAAGGCAAAAAAGCAAAACCAAAAAATTATCTTCTTTCTTTGTTTTCTTTCAAGAGAAAGGTGAATTCTTTGAGCTGAGTTCTTTGTTTCACGCTGAGCTCACTAAGTGTCTTAATTATCCTACTTTTTATTCTTCACAGCACCTCAATTCTCTTTATTATTTGATTGAGTCCATTTCAGCACACACAGAAATGATCCATTCTGAGTCTGGAGAAATTAGCCATGAAATGAGCATCTCCTGAATATTGGTTATTGCCCTTTTTTTTTTTTTTTGAGCAGTTATTTATTTACTTTTTTTTTTTTTTTTTTTGAAGACCTATAGGTCTGTGGGCTTTGTTCTGAGGTCTGCATCTAGAGGAGAACCAGGAGGCCAGACTTCACTCCGAGGGTATGCCCAAGAGCTGGTCCTGAGGCTGCGCTGTTTCTCACTATGCCATGTTGCTCGTGGGCATCAGTGGGGTCTTGCATGGAGAGCCCAGAGCACAGGTCCTACAGCAGGGCGAAATGCTCTGCGAATTCTAACCACTTTTATTTCCAGGAGGCAAATCTAATTACATCACCTCTCTGCTTAAAATGCTTCATAAATGCCCTTCTAAACATTGCGACCCAACTGTACCACCTAGACTCTGCATACCTGTCCTGATTAGCCTTGAGCTTTCTTTGCTGCCTTGCTGAACTTCTTTTTAAATTCTTAAAGGTTCTGGGCTCTTTGTGTCCTCTAGGAGAGAAACAACAGATGCTATTTCCCCTGCCTGGACTTTCCTTCCTTCATTTTCCATTTCACCTGACTAACTGCTTCTCATCTGCTCAGATGACCTCTGCTGTGGAAGGCTTCTCTAATCCCAACTCTAGGTTGGTCAGAGTTCTCCAGGGAAACAAAACAAAAAGTGTATACACACACACACACACACACACACACACACACACATACACACACACACACACACATATATATATATAAGGATTCTTCCATAGGAATTTGCTCACAGGATCACAAGATGGAGAAGTCCCACAATAGGCTGTCTGCAAGCTGAAAAACATCTTAAAAACTCCGAATTAGGGAAGCTGGTACAGTTTAAGTCTGAGGCTCTATGGGGATCCTGAGGAGGCCGCAAACCTGAGTGCCCTCAAGTGGCTGCTGGTATGAATCCAGAGCCTAAGGATTTAAGGAAATGAGAATTTATCTAGCTGTAGGGGCCCAGGGGCCACATGCCAGCCAGAACAACACAGCTAAGGGCTATGTCAAGAGGCAGGGGTAGAACAGGCAATGTAGGAGTGGAACACACAGTCACTCTGTAAGGAATCTGGGAGAGAGAAACAGGGAGGAGAAGAAATAGAGTCCAGGTCCTCTCTTGGTCCCTCCCATCTCTTAGCTGATTGGATAGTTCTTGCCTACTTTAAAGGTGGGTCTTCTTCTGACTCACATGTCAATCTTTTGAGGCAACACTTTCAGATACACTTAGAAACAATATTTACCAGCATTTTAACCATCCTTTAATCCAGTCAAGTTGACACCCCAAATTAACCATCACAGGTCTCTACCTATCCACTGGACAGGGTCTTGTCAGACAGTCCTGTGTCTCCTGTGTAATGTGGGTTGGGGGAGGAAACATCCTCTTGGTGGTGTTGGCAGAGGTTGGCTCTAAAACTCATTTTGGATTCTTGATGGATAGAAGTCAGAAAATCTATCATTTTAGAGCCCTGAGCACACTTCTGAATTCCCCTATATAGCGATGATGCTTTTGTTATGAAGAGAAATCCCTTGAGAGGCTCTTTATGTAAGTGTAAAGTTAATGCCCTCCTCTTATTTGGAGGTGCCATTAACCTGAATGCAGATATTTTCTTCCAGAAAGTTTTTCTGCTTGAACTCACACATTGCAGGGTATTGATGAGCCAAAGGTATTTTCTAAGACTGTGTTTTTCTCACCCGACGTGATGTTCTGTGGCTCTGTGTAGAGTATAGAATGGACTAAGGTTGCAGTGGTTGCTTGATGGGGGAAGTGAGCATTCTTATTCACAGGGATTTTTATCAGACAATGAAACCTACGACAAGCAGATTCAGTTTTCACCTGTTGTTAGAGAAGAGGCCAGAAACAACTAGATCACTAACGTACAAAATATGGTGTTACTTAACACAGACATGTGATAGCAACCCCAGGTACCTTGGTCTGTTCAGCTGCTCTAACACAACTCCATAGACTGGGTGGTTTATAAACAACAGAAACTTACTTCTCAGACATTATGGAGGTCGGGTGAGTCTAAGATTGAGATAGAGTTGGTGTCTGTTGAGGTATTCAGAGAGAATAATTTCTTGTTATATCCTCCCATCAGGTAAGAGACAGGAGGCTGTCTTTTATGAAGGCACAAATTCCATTGTGAGGGCTTTGCCTCATGACCTAATCATATCTCAAAGCTCCATGTTCTGGTACCATCATCGAGGGATCAAGTTTCAACACATGAATGGGACACATTTAGACCACAGCATGAGGGGTTGGAAAATTATGGCCCATGGCCAATTCCAGCTCATCACTTTTGGTAAGTAATGTTTAATTAGAACACAGCTATACTTATCGATCTACAGCTTGTCTGAAGCAGCTTTCATGCTTCAGTGATACACTTGAGTAGCTGCAACAGAATCCGCATGGCCCACAAAGCCTGAAGTATTTTCCATCTGGCTCTTTCCAAAGGAAGTTTGCCACCCCTGCTCCAAAGCACTGTGCTCTGGTGAGACAGTCCCATTGGGAGTCACTTCTGTGAGAAGTTGTATGGTCACTGGGGACTCCATTCTCCATTCAGCTGCCCCGACAAGGACTTGCCTAGACTGGAAATGAGGCCAGAAAGGCAGGGTGTAGGGGAGAATGCTTTTTGCCTTCAATCATTGTTTTTGGACTGTCTACCACTTCTTCCAGGCCTTTGTTAAGGAGCCAGTGGAGGATGGAGTTGCCGCCAGTTAACTGAGACAGCTGTTTGCTCCTGGTTCTCTCTGTCTTGCAGCCAGGCCGCCCTGTTCCCACAGAGTCTGTATAACCCTTTAGCCTGCAGTGATGAGAGAGAGTTGTTAAAGTCTCTTTGAAGAAGTTTTTCTTACTTCGAGTGACAGTAGAAAGCAGTGATTCTACTACCCAGGGTAGTAATGCTTCTGCAGTCCTGGTAACTATAAACTACCTCTTGCCTGCCCTCACCATCTCACCAGTTCACACCTTTTCATACTCTCTGCCCTCCCCCACCACTTTTCACCTCCCTGTCTGTCAGAAAGGAGGGCAGAGAAGGCCTGGCTCATTGACCACCTCAACTCCAGCTCCCCAGAACCCCAAGTAGGGTGCTTTCTCATTGCCGAATGGCCAACTCCCGCCAAAGGACCACCTTCTTGGCTTATGCTACGTCACAAAAGCACCTCGCTTTTCTGTCTGGCATGCCTCAGGCCCAGTGGGTGACAGTAATAGTATTAATTTTAAGCTCACTCTGCTTCCCCAGGAACAGCCAAGTAGAACTCTTCTTTTTTCTCCCTCCTTCTTTCCTTCCCTCCGTCTTTCATTATTAGGAAGTGGGGCATTTGGGATATGATTAGGTCCAGAAGGCAGAGCCTCGTTTTATTATTTTATTTTATTTTATTTTATTTTATTTTATTTTATTTTATTTTTTTATTGCCAGAGGGTGTATGTGGTCACCAGAGACAGAAAGAGAATGGGAGGCGTCACCCTCCAGTGGGGCATGTTCACACCACAATCTCTTCTCCATTTTTCTGCCCTGTTGGAATTTTGGGCACACATACTCATATGCCTGCTGTATTTTTCAAGATGCTGAGACAGAGATTCTAGCCACGTGGTTGGCCATGTGGAATCTAGCTCCGTTAACCAGTAGGCTATGGAGCCAGCCCTAGAACAACTTTCAGTCATCCTTGGTGGGATCCAAGTCTCATCCCAGCTTCCAGGCCACCTGAAGGAGCAAGTCTAACCACCCCTACGTAATCTGAACATGTCACCCCAAGCACTCGATTGCGTAAGAGCTCCTGAAGAAATCGTTTATGGTTATACTTTGTGCAGACAACAGCTCTAAATGAGAGGGTGCAGCTGACTGGAATGAACTTAATTCTCCATACAAATGTGGGCTCTTGGAAAGAAATCGCTTTTTTGAGGTCTAAAACCTATTTTATCTCCCCTAATTAGGAGAATATGTAAAGTAAGAGGGGGGACTAGCGTTCAATTTGCTGTAAAAAGCAAGCCCGGTAGTTTATAAGATCACACTTTCCAAACAAGCTCTGGCCCATTAGAGGAGATCATACATAATTCAGACTCACTTGTTACTGCGTGTATCATGCAAATTCTCTCAAATTACATTTGGAAAAAATGAGGTTCATCTTCCAGCTTTAAATAGACTATTAGAGAAAGGGGTAGATATAAAAGCGATAAAAAAGCAAATGATTTAAGTAACTTCCATGTGAATGGGGGACAGGAAGACTTGGAGTGAGAGAGTGAAGAGCCCCAATTCTGAACTCCATGCTAAGCCAGATCCAACAGGCAACACGTTCCCCACATTTCCTCTGTCTGCTTTGTAGAGATGTCTCCTTCCATGTAGAGGTGTCATCCTTCTGTTCTGGGTGCTTTTTGTATCGGAGGTCATCTGAATATTGGTGTTCTGGGAAGTTTTTTCACTTGGACATTAGAAGTGTGTGTGTGTGTGTGTGTGTGTGTGTGTGTGTGTGTGTGATGGAAAGAAAGAGAACAAATGTCTTAGTCCGTTGGGCTGCCATAGCACAAATACCGCAGCCTGGGCAGCTTACCAACCACAGACATTTATCACTCACGGTTCTGCAGGCTGGAAGTCTGAAACCTGGGAGCCAGCATGGCTGGTTCCAGGCCAGAGCCTTCTTCCAGTCACAGACGGCTGGCTTGCTGTTTCCTCCCATGGCAGAGGTGAGGAAGCTTTCTGTTTTAAGGGCACTGTCCCCATCACGAGACTCTGCCTTCTGGACGTAATCATATCCCAAATGCCCCACTTCCTAATACCAACACACTGGGGTTAGGATTTCAAGATATGAATTTGGGGGAGGGACACAGGCTTTTCGTCTATGATGGGGGTTCAGGGAGGGAGAGAAATGCTCGGGCATGTATACAGTGAAAAGAGAAAGTAGCAGGCAGTGGGCGGAGGAGGGTTTTCTCAGCCCCTGAAGGCGCTTGTTCAAATCACACACAGATCTCATCTGACAAAGTTGAAGGCGGGTCTTTCCCATCCATTTTCTACATTCTTAAAGTGATCAGTTTTTTTTTCCAAGCAGAAAGATGTGTTTTTGTTTGTTTGTTTGTTTGTTTTTGGAGAGTTTTTTTGCTATAGGGCGCGTGCGCTTGCCAAACAGACAGAGAGAGACAGAGAGACAGAAAGCGAGAAATCACCCCCCAGGGGGGATGGCCACGCTGCAATCCCTTCTCCTCCGTTCTCCTCTCGGGATCTTGGGCATGCATGCACACGCGCCTGGTGTGAGTTTTAAGCCACCGGGTCTGGGACGCGAACCGCGGTCGACTACGTGGGAGTCCAGCGACACAGCCATTAGGCCAACTGCTGGTCCCCAGAAGGATGTTTTTAACACTTGAAGTGAAAATAGCTTTACTCTTAGTTGAGAAAGTAATAAATGCTTATTTTTAATATTTAGCCCGCATTTTAAAATATACACCCATTGGGGCCCACAGTTTGCGTGGTGGTTAAAGGTGCTGAATGGATGGTCAACTGGGGTTTGAGTCCCGGACCTGGTGGCTTGCTTTCTCACTTTCCCTCTGTTTCTCTCTCTGTCTCTCTCTCTCTCTGATTGAACTAGAAAATAATAATAAAGTTAAATAAAAAATAATTTTTTAAAAAAATACTCACCCATCTTAGTTCTAAAAAAAAAAAAATAGGATCACACTAGCCACAGTGTTTTGAAACCCACTAAATGCAAACCTGATTGTCTTAGCTCTCCAAGCCCTCAGTAGCTCCCTACTGCTTGAGAAGCTAACTACGACTGCTCATTGTAACATTCAACCATGGTGGCAAGGTAAGCCAGATCCAGTTTTGCCATTTTACTTCTCAAAGCTACTGGACATAGACATTGTTGTCCAACTAGCTTATTAGATCACTGTGTTTCTCAGACATGTGGCCCAGTTTCCCAGCTGGACACCATTGCCAATGCTGTTCTGTCTCCAAGGAGCCTCCTGACAACTATGACTATTCTGTTGGAATCTGGGGCATGCATGCCCATGTGCCTGGTGTCTTTTCAAGCTGCCGTGGTTAGAGATTCTAACCACGTGGTTGGCCATGTGGGATCCAGCTCTTTTAACTAGTGGTCTCTGGAGCCAGCCATCTCTCAAGACCATATCACCCACCTTCATAATTTCACACCCCCACCCAAAGATGTCATCCTCAGTGACTCTGCTCCCTCTCCTTAGAAATCTCACCATGCCAGTGAGTCAATGAAATAAGATTCTGTCACTTCTGATTTTGCTATGAGACTATGAACTTCCCAGGAAAAGGTGTTTTCTTGTTTTTATGTTTAAACCCATAAGCACCAGCATGAGGACTCCTGTGTACTGCAGGCCTTAATGTTGCTGAACTGACAGAAGAGACACACTTGAATTTAAATATATCTCAGGAGGGTTTTATTGGTATTTTTGTTTATTTTTTTTTAGTTGTCAGAGAGTGCATGCACTTGCAGAAAGAGAAAGAGAGAGAGGAAGATGAAGAAAGCACCCTCCGGGAACCAGCAGTTAGCGTAATGGCTATGTCGCTGGACTCCCATGTAGTCGGCCACGGTTCGTGTCCCGGACCCGGTGGCTTAAAACTCACGCCGGGCGCGTGTGTGTGCGTGCCCAAGATCCCGAGAGGAGAATGGAGGAGAAGGGATTGCGGTGTGACCATCCCCCCTGGGGGGTGATTTCTCGCTGTCTGTCTCTATGTTTCTCTCTGTCTGTCTGGCGAGCACACGCGCCCTACAGTGAAAATCTCTCCAAAAAAAAAAAAAAAAAAAAAAGCCCCCTCCGGGAGGGCAGGGTCACATGGCAGTCCCTCCTCTTCCATTTCTCCATCCTGTTGGGAGCTAGGGCCTGCATGCGCATGCACTCAGTGTGTGTTTCAAGCCATGAGGACCATAATTAAGTCTGTGGTCAGCCATGTGTGATATAGCTCCCCTACCCTTTGGACTGTGGGACTAGCCCATATCTCAGTATTAAAAATGCATTATGCATTACACTTATCTGTAAAAGACAGTTGCTTTTTTTTGATAACTTATGTTGTTATTTCTTATTGCAAACATATTATTGGCTTTTTATAAAAAATTTGCCAGGGGGAACATATGCTTGCTGAAGAGAGAGAGAGAGAAAAAGAGACAGAGAGAGAAAAGGTGAGAAAGCACCTCCCATGGGAGATGGTCACACCGCAGTCCCCTCTTCTCCATCTCTTCCTCCTTAAGGGACCCTGGGCACACAGGTCACATGTCTGGCAGGCTTCTCAAGCTGCAGAGTCTGGGACTCAACTCGTGTGGTGGGCCACATAGGATCCAGCTGCCCTAACTGCCACATCACTGGCTTGGCCTATGCTTTCTCTTTGCAGATGATTAAGAAAATATAGCAAACTCTAAAGGACAATTTTTAAAAAATCTATAACCTTACCACCCAGAGGCAACCATGGCTAGTGATTAGATAATTATCTTCCAAAAATTTTAAAAAGTATTTATCTGTTTATAGATTTTCGTCTTACTTAAAAATTTATATCAAAAAGTATGTCGATTTATAAGTTCTGTGGAGCTGCTGACTTTTTAAAAATGAAACTTTATTTTTTAAGAGCACTTTTAGGTCCATAGCACATATGGCCCTGCACCCCTTGGTACATCCTTTAGAACCGATGAACCCACATTGACACATCATTATCACCAGAGTCCACAGTTCCATTAGGGTTGTACATTTACATGCTGTAGGTGTGTACAAATGACGTCGATTCCACACTCTATCATGCAGAGCAGTTTTACTGTCCTAAAAATGCCCTGCCTCCCCTAGCCCCAGCCGCTGGCCATCACTGCTCTTTCGCTGCCTTCCCAGTTTGGTCTTTTCCAGGGTGTCGTATGGTTGAAACTGTACTGTACGTAGCCTTTCAGATTGGCTTCTTTCACTCAGTGCTATGCATGGAATGTTTCTCCGTGTCATCACAGCTTGGCAGCCAGTTTCTTTTCAGCACTGAATTTCATCCCATGGTCTGAATGTACCACAGTTCATTTATCCGCTCACCCACGGAAGGGCATCTTGGCTGCTTCCAAGTTGCGGCAATGATGAAAACGCTACTATGAACAATTGCATGCACGTCTTTACGTGAACGTAAGTTTTCAACTCATTTGGGTAAATACCAAGAGTTTCTCCCTTTTTGCTGTTAACAATATTTGCCTTGAGTTACACAGTTAAAAGAGTAATCCATCCGTACCATTTATTAGGTCGTCAGGAAAGTCATGACGTATCTTTCTATGCCAAAATGCATCACCACTTTCCTGTCAACCCAATATAATGTTTTGTGATTTTCAGTCATATGCATCTTACGTGAACTTCACTGTGGATCATGAAGTGGATAATATAAGAAAATCAAGGCTCAGAGAGTGAAGTAACAAACTTGGAGTCACAAAGTGAGGATGAAGCAGAGGCAGGATTCAAATCCAGTTTTTTCGACTCCAAGAACAGTGACACCCATGTTCTCAAAGTTGTTCTCAGGAATGGAGGGCACAGGAGGAAAAAGGCAACGTAGACTTGTCCTCTTCACTGAGAAACCCAATGTGAAGTCACATTTCAGTTTGAAGTGAGGAAATTGCATATCAAGAGCCTGGTAAGGTCTTTGGGTGCCACTCATATAAAACTCTTTAAAATTGGGGACCAGCATTTGGCATAATGGCTATGTTGCTGGACTCCCATGTAGTCAACCATGGTTCAAGTTCCAGACCCAGTGGCTTAAACTCACGCCAGGTGCATGTACGTGTATGCCCAAAATCGCAAGAGGAGAATGGAGGAGAAGAGATTGTGTTATGGCCACCCCCCCTGGGGGATGATTTCTCGTTTTCTGTCTCTCTGTGTCTTTCTGGTAAGCACATGTGCTCTATAGCCAAAAAACAAAAACAAAAACAAAAAAAACCACACACACACACAAAACACTCTCCAAAAAATAAACAAATACATAAATAAAATAAAACTTAAAAAAATTATTATGCCAAACATCTGAAGAAATTTCTACTGTTCAGAGAGTATGAACGCACTGGAGTTATGAGTCCAGAGATGAATTAGAATGGGAACTCAAGAAGCTCATGCTGGAATGTGGTGGAGTCCTTGTTTGAAACCACTTGAGTTTTGAGTTTATTCCCAATGTATGTATTGGGTTGTCAGAAAAGTCATGACATGTTTTTCTATGCAAAAATGCATAATGACTTTTCTAACAACCCAGCAGTTTATTATAACTTATTGCATGGACTACTGTAGTACACATTGTACTAACTGTCAAGCATAATAAAAAATATGAAGTGTGAAAGAGTGAGACAGCTGGACCAGCCCTGTCGCGCAGTGGTTAAAGGAACCAGATCCCACATGGCTGATGGTGATTCGAATCCCAGACCCAGTGGCTTGAGAAACACACCAGGCAGGTATGCATGTGTGTCCAAAATTCTGATGAGATGGAGAAATGGGGAAGAGACTGCAGCATGCCCATGCCTCACTGGGGGGTGCTTTTTCCCTCACTGTCCCCGTCTCTCTCCAGCAAGTACATGTAGTCTCTGGCAACTGAAAGAAGATAGGATGTGATAGAACATTATACACATGAATAGCTAATATCTTTTTCTTGCATCCCAGTGACTCATGGAGTCCACAGAAGGTTAAAGAAGATTTCAAGAAGAAATTATCCCTGCACCCAAGGCTGACACAACCCTTACCTATGTTCCAGGTCAGAAAAGCAGCACAGTGTAAAAGAAAGAAGATAAGGGTCAGGTCTCAGATCTCCAGCCTAGTAGCTGTGTGGCCCTCCCCAAGTCACTCCCTGTTCTGAGTCTCATTTTCTCATCTATTCAGTGAAGGCCATGGAGCTCACTTCAATAAGTTGTGATGCAGATAATATGATATGGGTTTGGCCAAAGCACTCTATTGATTGTAGAGGGCTCTGCAAGGGCTGTCTTATTTTATTTATTTATTTATTTTAAAGTCATTATTTAATTTTATTTATAATTATTATTATTTTTAAATTTACTACAGGGCATACATGCTCACCAGAGAGACAGACAGAGGAAGACAGAACAAAAGATAAAGTGAATAAAACCATGGTTGGCTACGTGGGAGTCCGTTGCCTCCACTACCATGCCACCTGCTGGTACCTGTGGCTGTCTTATTTTATTTATTCAATTTTTTTTTGAGAGAGATATTTGCTATAGGACACGTGTGCTCACTGGACAGACAGAGAGAGATAGAGAGACAGAAAGAGAGAAATTACTCTCCCTCCAGGATGATGGCCACACTGCAATTCCTTCTCCTCTATTCTCTTTTTGGGATTTGGGGCATGCACACACACGTTCCTGGCATGAGTTTTAAGCTGCTGGGTCTATGACTCAAACCATGGTTGACTACATGGGAGTCTAGTAATGTAACCATTATACCATCTGCTGGTCCCTATTTATTTTTTTTTAAGAGAGAGTTTTGCTTTTAGGGTACTGCCTGATCTTGCTGCAGTCTCTTCTCCATTTCTCCATTTTGTCAGGATTTTGGACAAACACACATGCCTACTGTGTTTTTCAAGCCACTGGATCTGAGATTTGAATCCCCATCAGCCATATGGGGTCCGCTTCCCTTAACAACTAGGCTACAGGGCTGGCCCATTTGTCTCATTCTTCAACATTTTCTATTTTTATTATGTTTGACATGAAGTACAATATACACTATAATATTTCATGCAATAAGTTATAATAAATAAAATATTGGGTTGTTGGGAAAGTCATTATGGAGAGACAGAGAGAGACAGTGAGGAATCAACCCTCAGGGGAGATGGCTACACCACAATCCTTTCTTCTCCAGTATCCTCGCTGGACATTAGGCATGCATGCACACAAACCGGGTGTGTTTCAAGCCTCTGGGTCTAGGACTCAAACCACAGTCAGCTATCTAGGAGTCCAGTGCTTTAACCACTATACCACCTGCTGGCTCATGGAGATGTCTTGTTTTTAAATGTACCTTGCCCATGTCTGTCTTTGCCATGTGCTAAATAAAGGGTGACTATTCATTGATGTAATGAACACAATCAGAAACATCCATAATGAAATAGCAATGTCTGATCCCAAGTGTTCCTCAACTGACGAATGTGTGAACATGTGATATCCATAAAGCTGAATATTATCCAGCCATAAGAATGAATGAGATACTAATACATGTTATAACACAGGTAAACCTCAAAAACGTTACGGTACTTGAAAGAAGCCAGACATTAAATGTCACATAGTCTACATCTGCGTTCATATGAAATGCCCAGGATAGGCAAATCCACAGGGACAGAAAGATAATAGATGGTTGGCAGGGTTGGGGAGAGGAGAGAATGGGATGGGGGCAGTGACTGCTTCGCAGCTATGGGGTTTCCTCATGGGGGAAGGAAATGTTGTGGAGCTATGGTGGTGATGGTTGTACATCATGAATGTGTGGAATGTTGCTATTGGCAAGTTTCATCAAAAAGCAACATCTGAGCACTTACTGTATGAGGTGCCATGAGGAGATGGTATATGCCTCTGTTCTACTGGAATATGTGGTCTCAATTATTGAAGAAATCAATGCTAAAAGTAGCTACAATCAAAAAGCCGGTGAGGTTGTAGAACAACTCATGAGAGTTCAAAGAGACAGAGGTCAGGTTTGCATGATCAAATTTATCCAACTAACTGGCCAAGACCAAGAATGTCAAGATGATCACAGACTCTGGGCCGGAAAGGCATTTTAGAGATGGTAGGGCTTGAACTGGGCCTGGAAGAGAAAGAATTGAATGGGCATGTGAGTGGATCAAACTGCTTGACAAAGGCACTGCGACCTTGTGTCTGGCTAGCGGGAGAAATGCCTCGCATGCAGGTCTGGCACTACATGGGGATGCTCGCAGGGAAGAGAGGAGGAGACAACTGATGATGGGACTCTGAAACCCCTTTACAGAGGACTGCCCTGAGCCCTTTCTCCACTGCAGTGCAGTCTGTACAGTAAAGGGAGGAGCTTGATGGCTCTTGGGTTTGCTCCTGAAGAATTTCCTCTGAGCTACTCCTGCTGTCAGCTCTGTGAGAGAAACGTGGTGGTTGAGTGATCAATAAACCAAACAAGGCCATGTGCTACAGGGGAGTTTAAAGGAGGTAATTAAACAAACTTCTCATGCAAGCACCCTTATGGGGATTAATTGAGATTTAAATAATTAAGCCTCACTGGGTAGGCTAGAAGAGAGATACAAAAGAAGAGCTTTGCCGATGGTACTGAGACCTTACCCACTGCAGCCTGGGGAGGTGCAGCTTATGCACTAGTTGGGAAATGGAGCAAAGAGGAGCCACAGCCCACCCTGGGCCCACCCAGCCCCCTATCCATTTCTGGCTCCTGTGTTCTGTTAGAAACACTGTTCCCCACATATCCCTGGCCTTTTCCCTTTATCTCCCTATGGTCCCTTTTCAGTCTACTCTTCTGACTCCAAACACCACACCCTGGTCCACACCTTCCTCAGGTTTCTGCTGGGTTTCTACCATAGTCGCCTGGCTAATCACCCAAGCTGGGCTCTTTCAGCCTTGCAGGAATGTAACTCCTGAAACAGGCCCTCATCACCCACCAAGCTCAGGCCTCAGTGGCTGTTGAGGTCCTCTCCAGAATGACCCTAGAGGTTTTTCCAGCGGCACCTCCTGCTCTCCCTGAGACCACACGCTCCTGCAGACCTGAGTTCCCTGGTCCCACTATTCCCCCTGCATCCTCCTGCCTCGGTGCCTTCATATACCTGGATAACTTTCTCCTCTCCATGTCTATTTCTCCAGGACAGTTGTATCTTCCCCTTGGAGCATGTCCCCCAACTAGACACTAAGTGTGATCACACCCACCTGTATGGGACAACTGTTTATGTGCCCATTTCATCTCTTCTCGGATGTCCCGCTTCCTCCATGAAAGACTGCCTAGTCTACGCACAGCGAGTGTTTCTTCATTGCTGTGTTAAGGGAAGGGAAGGAGCTCAATCTCTTGGCCTAAACCTAAGGACAGTTTTGCTTTGGAATTTAGAGTTTTTGAGATTTCAGAAAGATTCTATGATGCATCTATTCCATATCACATGATGGCCCCAGTATGTCATCATTTGTATTAACATTGGGATGTCAGAAAAGTCATGATGCATTTTTTTTTTTTTTTTGGAGAAGTTTTTGCTATAGGGTGTATGTGCTCGCCAGAAAGACTGAGAGAGACAGAGAGACAGAAAGCAGGAAATCACCTCCCAGGGGGGATGAGCACACCGCAATCCCTTCTCCTCCATCCATTTTCCTCTCAGGATCTTGGGCACGCACGCACATGCACCTGGCTTGAGTTTAAACCACTGGGTCCGGGACTTGAACCGCAGTTGACTACATGGGAGTCCAGCGATATAGCCATTACGCTAACTTCTGGTCCCAAGTCATGCTGCATTTTTGCATAGAAAAACAGAAAAATACAAACTCAGTTTGGTGATATTTTTTAGAGGTATTTGCCTTAGAGTGTATACACTCACTAGGAGAAGAGACAGAGGCAGAAAGGAGGGAAAGTGAGACACCCCCTCTCCCCCAGCAGTGCCATGGTACACTCCCTTCTCCTCCATTCTCCTTCTGGGATCTTGGGCACACACGCACATATGTCTAGCATGAGTTTCAAGCTACTGGGTCCAGGACTCACACCATGGTTGGCCATGTGGGGGTTCAGCAACATAACTACTATGCCATCTGCTGGCCCCAGTTTGGTGAACTTTTCTTTTTATTTTGGAATTGAAGATAAGTGATCGTGGACCTGTGTTCCCTTAGGAATTCACTTAGGTTTTCTCTAGGGACGCTGCTAGAGAGAATGAAGTGCTGGATTATACCCTCACCCAGGCAGACTGGAAACTTAGCTGATAGAAACAGATCTGTCTGTAAGTAGAGAGGGTCCAGCCGAACAGTGACTTGCAACTGTGATGGTGCATACGAAATCCTTTGTAGAATCACTGAACGTTGCTCACGTGCATGTCTGGAGTGGCACCTGAGGGGCTCGGGTGCCAAGGGCAATTGCTGCAGCCCCAGCATCTGACTTGAGGATACTCTTCATGCCGGTCAGGCCATGGCTGGGCTCCCATTTGCCTTTAACACCACCTTTATGATCAACTTGGTCTGATAATCCAGCGATCTCTCTTTAAAGAGCAAGCAGTCTGGAAAGGTTAGATAAAAGACTAGGTGTGGGTGATTAAAAGAAAAAATACAAGTCCCTGGACGAGACAGTAGCGATGTTGAGGTTGGTCTTAAAAGAAGAACAGCCTTAATATCTAGGAATCCTTGCTGGGCTCAGGTAACCTAGACACCACTTCTCAATGAAAATATAGATCTGTTTCCTAGCTGGGCCTCAGTGGCTTTCAGAACACAGCTTCTTGGATTTATTGCAAGTCATTAACTGCTGTGCCATGAGACAGAGAGAGTGAGAAGATTAAGGTAACAGCCAACCCCCCCCCAACACCCCCAAAGAGTCTAGCTAGCCTTTGTTGCTGGGAGTGCGCTGTTAAATCATTATCACCTGCTAATTCTTACTGTAAGTTTGGGAAGGAAAATTATTAGCCACATGGCAGAGATTTTTCAATTAATTCTGTCGGCTGAGTCAGTCAGATGTTAACTGCCTAAGAGCTGGAGATGTGTTTAGGGAAAAAGAAACCTGGGTGGGCAAGGCCCTGAGTTAAGACCTGCCGGGTGCAAAATGAAAACGTAGGGCCCTTCGTTTAAAATTTAGTTCAATTTCCAGGCAGTGAAATTGCAGAGCATTAAACTGAGTGCAGGCCCTTCTGGGAATGAGGCCCTGCGTAACTGCGCAGGTCACATGGCATGATGCTGGCCCTGCCGTGGGCATCCTCAGACTTCAGAGGGATTGTGGTGTTGAGCCGAAATCAGGAAGCTGTTCTCTAGCTAGACAGACCTAGTTCTCAGTTTTCATGTTACTGATTGTTTGACCTTCAATAGATGAGGAGGGAGCCTCTGTTTTCTCCTTTGAAACGTGGAGCTAGCATTACTGGTAGTATCGGAAAGATGAAATGAAACTAAGTTTGTAGAGTGCTTAGCAGAGTATGGGGTTTCTAATAAGAGCTCCGTAAATCTCAGTTATGTAGCAATGTTATTGTGCCCTGCTGCACTCCCTCTCTCATTCCTCTTCAGGATCTAACTGCTGACTTCAAGCACTGGCCCCTGGGTTTCCAGGATGGTAGATTTTTTTTTCTTGTTGCCAGAGAATTCATCACCACCACCCTTTGTCATCTTTCAACCGCTGAGGGAATGTGAAGTATCAGTACCCCGGCTCCCTCACCCCTCCGGTGGCATAACTCTGAGCCGTGTGTCTCACACTTGCTCCTGAAGTTTCCCCAGTGGGATTAGCTCATGTCCCCCAGGGGTTGCTGGCTTCACATTCTTGACTGCCTGCCCTTCTCTGTGTCCTTCCCCATTCTCCTCCCAGGGTTCCCTTCTCCTGGTCTCAAGGTCTGCTTCTGGGAGAGCCCAATCTATGATGAGGGCCCACCCCTTGTCTTTCCTTTAATGAAAGTGATAAAAAAAAGATGCTAGAAAGCAGGAAATAGGGATGTTGACATCACCACATCCTTCAGCTTAATCAGTGCTGGAAGGGTACCTTGGAGCTGGTCTGATATAACCTGTGAAGGCATGGGCTGGGTCAACAGCTATGACGCCACAGAGCCCTGAGCCCCAGGACAAGGCCTGTTGCTCCCCAGGCTTCCTCAGTGAGAGCACCACCTCTGAGCTACCCCCAGGGGGAGGTCATGGGGTCTTCCCATCTGCCGGGGAAGGACTGAGCTGGATCTCAGCATCAAGGTTCTCATTATCCATTTTACACCCTCTACTCTTCCCAGCCAGGGTGAGGGCGTTTGTACCCTGTCTTCTACATTTCTTTTTTTTCTGTAGAAAATTCTGAATTTTCCTCCTACAGCTTTTGGCTTCAGCAGTTCAGGCAGAGGTTGTTCTATAGAGTCCTTGGGTTAGAGGTGGACCACACTGGGATCTCTGAAGGAGCCCATTTTCCAAGCATCCCTGCCTGTGTTTATCTTGCAATAGATATTGCAGCATAGAGAGTTTCAAGATTTGTTTACAGAGTCTTTATTTTAAATTTCTATGTTATTTAGTATGAGTTGGGATGTTCTTGAAGTGATATCGTCAAACTCTGCTTTTTGTGTCTGTCTTAGTCCTCTAGGTTCCTTTGGTAACATTTTCAGTTCTCACAGCCTTCCCTCTCCTTCTCTTCCTTCTCCTTTTCCTCTCTCCCTCTGTTGCGGAAGGGGTATAAGGACCTCAGGCTTCTCTTAGAACTTGAGTTATTTTTTTTAAGAGTTATTTATTTAACTTTATTTCTTCTTCTTCTTCTTCATTTTGACGAGAGAGAGAGAGAGAGAGAGAGAAAGAAAGTCACCAGGCTCAGACCTTGAACTGCTGCCAACCATGTGAGAGTTCAGTGGCTTAACCACCATGCCACCTGCTGGTCCCACAACTTGCAGTTTATGTCATGGGCCTCTTTGATGGTCTGATAAAGCCCAGAGGTCCCTTATCAGAGTGGTGTTTCTCAATGCATAACATAAGCCACATAGGATTACAAAAGCAAAACATAAGTAACATTTTAAAATGCTTAAATATATAAAACATCAAAACCTCAATTTGTGACCTTGTTACTGGCAAACTAAGCCTGACTACTTCTACTTGTGGTCGATGAAACAAGAGGTACATGGAGAGTGGAGTTTATTTCTGTCAATTGCCCTGATTCCTGTCTTTTTTCAATACCCATTCCTGGCTTCCCAACTGACCATTCCTTAAATAGACCTCTCCATGACTCAGCACTTGGTCAGATTATTCTTGTGAGAAGCCTTTCTTAATTTCAAGATGGAGCCTATCCTGCTAGATGTCAAGCTGGCCTGCTTCAGTCCAGTACTTTCTATTAAGAATTTAGTAATAACATCTAGTATAATAATTCCTATAAGGTTTGAAGTAGTAACCAACATAAATAATATTTCTATTTATATGCAATAATATAATGAGTATAAAAATGTCTGCATGTCTATCATTGATAAAAATGTTAGTACTGAGGTTTGTGGCTTAGTTTCACAATTGAAGGAAAAGCTAAAATATAGAGATGAGTGAAAAATGAAGATGTGATCCCCACCCCCCGCCTCATGTTCTTAGAATGCCTGAATTCTGTCCTTAGACTCTTGTTAAAAATGTCTGTCCTGGGGCCAGCAGGTGGCACAGTGGCTAAGGCACTGGACTCCCACATGGCTGACTGCAGTTTGAGTCAGCCTCCTCCTGGAACTACAGGCCTGAAACTTAGTCAGGGCATGTGTGCATATGTGCCCCAAATCCTGAGAGGGGAAGAAGGAATTGTGATGTGGCCAT
This sequence comes from Tupaia belangeri chinensis, assembly GCF_000334495.1. NCBI lineage: Eukaryota > Metazoa > Chordata > Mammalia > Scandentia > Tupaiidae > Tupaia > Tupaia belangeri. Next base: position 3,807,660 of record NW_006159501.1, read on the forward strand.
CTCCCTGGGCAGTGATTTCGTACTTTCTCTTTCTCTGGCTCTCTGGCAAGTGCATGTGCCTGTAACAAAACAAACAAAACTCTCTTTTAAAAAAAATAAATAAAAATCTGTCCTATGAGCCAGCATATGGCATGGATGTTAAGGCACTGGATCCCACATGGCTGACTATACAGTTTGAGTCCTGGACCCAGTGTCTTGAAAATTACACCAGGGACATTTGTGTGCATGCCCATGCCCCAAATCCAAGAAGAAAATGGAGGTGAAGGGATTGTAGTGTGACCATTCCTCTGGGAAATGATTTCTCTCTCTTTCTCCTTCTCCTCCTCTCTCTTCTGGTGAGTATATACACCTTATAGCAAAGCTGAAGTGGCAAAAAAAAAGTCTGTCCTAGAGTTTGACGTATGCCTGAAATTCCTCATTTTCTACCTGTACTAGCTACAATGTGAGTTCTCACCACTCTGCTTTCCTCTGCTGGGCTGAGTTTAGGACGCGGTAAGGCTGTCCCCAGCACTGGCACCTGAGGACCCACCAATATTGTTCTTGGTCATGGTGACAGTGCTTGGCCTCAGCCTTTAGCTACAGAAGGGATTTAAACATTTTGGCTAAAATGTACTGAGAGATAAAAGATGTATTATGCTTGTTCTTTAGGAGGTCAAGCCAGGCCACTGTCCCAGAATGTAATTCCACTAAAAACAAAGCTTGCCCATGAGGAAAGCCCAGCTCTCACACTGGTAGACATATGGGCTGGCTTGAAATCGACAAATAATTGTATCCCGTCCCCACTTGGCTTTATTTCAAGACAGAAGATGAATTAGATATTGAGCAAAATTATTGGCTGAGTGAAAAATGGATGTTCTTGAAGCCAAAAAAGAATAAAAGAGGTGGAGAAAAGCAGTGAATAGGCCATTAGAGAGTGACAAAAGGCAGCCTATGGGGGAAAGGTCATTGACAGAAAGGAACACTCAGTCCCAGAGATACCAGATGCGGAAACAAAATGAAACCTCTGGGGATGCTGTTAGCAGGCCCGGTGTGCGGTGGAAAGGAACCGTGGGGCGGGCTGTGTTCTCGCCCACACGTTTTGTTCGCCATTTTGCATGTATTCCTGCCCAGGTTCCCTCCCTTCTTTTCCTGGGACATGCAGCTCATTCATCCTTGTCTGTGTGTGGCACAAGGATGGAAAGGATACTAGAGACGCACAAACCATGGACCCTCCCCTTGAGGAGGGCAACGGACAGGAAATGTTCTCCGTTCAAATCCTAAACCCTTCCTTTCAGGTTTGGAGACTTTTAAGGAGCCATCAACTTTCCCAAGCCTCACTTTCCTTACCTGAAAAATGAGAATAAAGCAGAGCCTACTCCAGAATGTCGTATGAGGGCTAACCTGTCCTTTCTTATCCCTCTGACATGCCTGCAGAAGTAGGAACACAGGCTTTTGCGTGGTTAGATGGGTGTGGGTGCATTAATCTCTGAACTGCAATCTCTTTGGCCATGAAATGGAGGTAGTACTATCCACGATGTATCAATAGGCTTGTCATGGAGATGAAGTACAATAAGGAATGTTTACCAACAAAACTGTGGAATAGGCACTCTGCAATTCAAACGGAAGAAGAAATGCGTAATCCTTAAGGCACCTGCTGCGCTGCGTTGATCTCCCTAACGTGGCCGAGGGCTCACCGGTTTTCTTTTTTTCTTTATTTATAATAAACTACGTGTGCACGTGTGCGTGTGCATGTGTGTGTGTATGTGTGTGCGTGTGTGCACACATGGGCGTGAATGTGAGAGAAAAATAGAAACAGCATTTCTGGTCATACCATGACTCCCTTCCTCCAGCCCCAAGCCTGTAGGATCTTGGGTACTTGTGTGTATGTCTGGAATATTTCAGGACAACCAGGCCCAGGCCAGTAGGTTCGAGCCACAGTCCTCATGTGGAATCCAGCTTCCCTCAGGCAGTCCATCAGAGCTGTGCCACGGAGCTGACCTGAATTTAAGAGGTACGGATTGGAGGCCAGCCTGCTGGCAACCCACCTCCCATGCTTCTCTACTTTAAGGCCCAACTTGTTTGGACAAGTTTTTAGACAGTTGTGGTCATCAGAACATCCAGAAACAGCTGTGCCCACCCTTCTGGCTGGGGGCCGTGTAGAGGCAGAGACTGGTGGGCTCACACACCCGCATTCTGTCCCAGCTTGGCCACTTCCTGCTGGTTACCTTGTTAGAGTCTCTTTATCTGTAAAGCAGACAGCAAGCTCTACCTTGCAGAATGCGGAGATGAGTGGCGTAAGGTGCCACCAGGGACCCGGGAGGCACTAGATTCTCAGAGGGCCTTGGTTGGCTGCTTGTGTAGGTGCCCCAGGTTCCCTCCCACTGGGCCTTCTCACAGCCAAATATACCTCCATTGAGTGATCAGATTCTGTCAAATCATACAGAAATGGGTTCTTAAAGCCCATTCATTCTTACTGTTGATGAATCATTTTTATTATCAGTAATAATGACTATTGTATGCGAGGGTATAGACTTTGATGCAAAGTGAGCAACTGATCTGATACTAGCTGCAGATTATTTATCCTACATTTTAGGTTCCTCATCTGTAATACGGGGGTAATAGCAGTCTCTACCCCATAGGCCTGTCATGGAGGGGAGGAGATGGTGCACGCCTGGACAGAGTTGTTTCTATTATGTGCTTAATATGCTAGTGATCCTATGTTTATTGTATTCTTTAAGTGTGTTTATTTCTTCTGTGAGTGATAGAGACAGAGAAATAAAGAATAGGAGACTGAGTGAGAGAAGAGAGAGAGAGAGAGAGAACCCCCAAAAGGATCTTAACACTGAGATCCACGCCCAGCCTTCAGCCAGCCATGGATCATGGGCACACGGGAGGTGCCTGACTTGAACTGCGAACCTCCTCATGTGGGACTACTTGCAGAATGTCAGGCATTACTGCTGCTCCACTGGCCTTATGTTTATTGCATTCTTATGCATTTCTAAGTCATTTGTGAATAGACCTGGAAAATCCAACATAGTGTATTGATAAAACGTTTTTGTAATGAAAATGGCATTAGATGGTTCTAGATTCTAGCTGTTCCACCTTCCTGGTTTGCGAGGCAAGGTATGGTCCATATTGCAAAGCACCTAAGTTCCTGTACTGGGTAGAGTTTATTAAGCATCACACTGAAAATTGGGCCTTGTCAGGATGGGGAAGAGAAAAAGAGCGAGAGAATTAATGAGAGAGAAAAAGAACCTGATTACTCCACTTTTCCCATCTCCTTTGCCTGAATGGTAGAACGAGTTTAATATATACATATTTAGTGTGACTTTGTTCTTTTCTTATACAAAAATCCAACCTATATATGTACCAAATTGAGAAGATTCTGAAATGAAGAAGGAAGCTAGCTGGTTTAATTGCATCTTATAAAGAAAGCCTGATGCTGTTTCATCTGCAAATGTGATGTAATGATGTAACGACTCTTTTACTGCTTACCTTTGGCTGAGAGAATCCCATGAAAGTCAGAGTGTGAAAACATTGTAAACCATAAAGAGCTACATATGTAAGGTATCATTACTTTATTACTACTAAGGTATTTGTGAGAGATTGAACAGCCAAGTCTCACCCTCTCTCCTCTGCAATTTATATGTTGATGTCCTAACCTCCAACAGTGGTATATTTGGAGGTAGGGCCTGCAGGGAGGTTATTAAGGTTAAGTGAGGTCGTAGCATGTGGCCCTAATCCAGTTCAGTCGCTGCCCTTATAGGACAGGAAGGAGACCCCAGCCCTGGTTTTCTCTCTTCTCTTCTCCCCATGTGAGGGTTCATGGAGAGACGCTGGCTGAGAGGCAGGGAGAGAGCTCTCAGAAACCTTGGGCTTCCCAGGTCCAGAACTGGGAAATAATGTATCAGGTTGCTTATAAACCATAGTTATTTCTCTTTATTTATGGCAGCCCAAGTTTACGGAGATACTCTTTCAACAGAAAATTCCCTTTAGCCCCTGGGGTCAATATTCCCATCAATAAAGAACAAACCATCCCTTCAACAGATTCTGAAAAACCCAGTGGAAGCTGATCTCTGCTTCGAACACTGAGGAGATTTGAGCTGCTCTCATGCAGCCTACCCGGGCACTCTCGCTGCTGTCCTCTCAGCCTCTGGGGCAGGAACTCGGCTTATCTTCTGCAGGTGCGTGATGTCGTATGAGAGCACACGAGTTATTTAGTTTGGTTTTTATCCACCACAAACCAGGGAGGGTTAGATGTTGGCCCTGAAGTAGCTACATGTGGGTTGTGACTTAGTTAAAAAGTGCCTTTGGTCAAGGACCCTCTGTGATTATTGTTCGGGCCATTCACTGAGGCCCTAGATTCTGTGGCCAACTGTGTGGTTTGAATCCTGAACTCAGTGGTGTGAAAAACACATCAGGTGAGAGACCAGTAGATGGTGCAGTGGTTATGTTTCTGAACTCCCACATGGTTAGCCATGGTTTGAGTCCTGCACCTAGTGAGGACTCCCACATGGTTAGCCATGGTTTGAGTCCCGGACCTAGTGGCTCGAAACTCACACCAGGCGCACGCATGTGTGTGTGTGTGTGCGTGCCCAAGATCCCAGGAGAATTGCAGTGTGGCTACCCCACCCCCCACAAGGGAGTGATTTCTCACTTCCCTCTCACTGTGTCTGTCTGTCTTTCTCTCTCCAGTGAATGTACATGCCCTAAGGCAAAAAATCTCTCTTAAAAAAAAAAATAAAGGAAAAGAAAAAGACATCAAGTATGTGTGTGAGCATGCCCACAGTCCTGCAAGGAGAAATGGAGGAGGAGTGATAAGTGATTATGGTGCAACCATCCCTCCAACCATGGGTTGTGCTTTCTTACCCTCCCTCCTCCTCTCTCTCTAGTGAGCACATGTACCCTCTGGTGAAAAAAAAATTTAAATTATTATAAATACATTTTTGCATAACCACTATGTGCCTATAAAGTGTTGGGCACTTTTGCGTATTTTGTTTTACTTAATGTAATGGGGGTCATTACTTAATATAATGATCTCCCTGCAGGCCCTATATTAATTTTACTTAATGTAAAGGTAATTAAGGTGCTGGACTCCCACATGGCTGACTGTGGTTTGAGTCCCAGTCAACTTGCTTTCTCACTTTTCCTCTTTCTTTCCATCTCTTCTGGCCAAATTAAAAATAATAATAATAAATTAAATTAAATAATTGTTTTTTAAAAAACATAATCAGATCTTCCTCCCGATACCATTTGTGAAGTTAGCTTGCCTAAATTGCTAAACCTCAGCTTTAGACACAACTATTGTATATTTTAGCCTCTACCTTCCTAGTTAAACTTTCCCGTGTTATAGGCACTTGTTTCTTAAGCATTACGGTCATTTTGGCAAAGCATACAGAGGCAACACTGATTTAGAATACAGGGTCACTCTGTGATTCTGGAATGAAATGAAGTACTTATTTATTAGGTATATGTATTTATTTATTGGGTGTATGTACTGTGTTTCTGGCACTGGGATAGACATGGACTGCTGTTTTTCGGTACTCTCACTATATATAGCTAGAATGCACGCACGCACACACACACACACACACACACACACACACACACGTTCCTACTGATGTTTTCTCCATTTCCAATTCAAATGTAGTATTACAAGGTGCCTCCCTCCCCCTCCCTTTTTTTAAACACAGAAAATCCTGATTTTCAAGGCCCTGAGGAATGTATAGAAATGAGATATCACATAAGTATTCATTTCTCATCCTACCTTGACAGAAAATATTCTGTTTTTTAAAAATGTGAGAGGGCATGTTCACTCACCTGAGAAAGACAAAGAGACACAGAGTGAGAGAGTGAAAGAGCAAGGGAGAGAGGAAGAGGGAGGGAGCACCCTGCCTTGAGGAATGGTAACACTGCAGCAGCCCCTTTTCTTCCATTTCTCCCTCCTTTCAGGATTTTGAGTGCACACACAAAGTGCCTGGCACGCTGAGGCCAGGATTTGAATTGCAGTTGGCCATGTGGGTTCTGCCTCCCTTAACCACTAGGCTATGGGGCTGGCCACATAAAACATTCTTAAAGTAGCAGTACCAGCATCTCCATCAATATTTTTTTTTTTTTGAGAGGTTTTTGCTATAGGGTGCGTGCGCTCACCAGACAGACAGAGAGAGACAGAGAGATAAAAAGCGAGAAATCACCCCCTGGGGGGATGGTCACGCCGCAATCCCCTCTCCTCTGTACTCCTCTTGGGATCTTGGGCACGCACGCACACGCGCCCGGAGTGAGTTCTAAGCCACTGGGTGGGTTCGGGACGCGAACCGGGGTCGACTACGTGGGAGTCCAGCGACATAGCCATTACGCTAACTGCTGGTCCCTCCATCAATATGTTTTTTAAAAAATGATGTATGCTCTTCTCATTTTTCCTTTATTTATTTATTTATTTATTTATTTATTTATTTGTAGTACTATGTCTATGTTGGCAGGGCAAATAGCCATCATTTACCGTATTCTTTCTATATTTGGTCTGAATTCTTCATATAAATAAATATTGAACGCTCACCAAATCTTTATGCCAGTATGTCAGCCAGTTTTGTTACCCAAATCTCATTCTCCAGTAAAATTTTAGGAAGGACTCAAGGAAATGATATGTCTAGAATTGCTGTATTTGGAAGCCAATTTGTCTTCAGTCTTTATACTTACGTGTTACCTTGACAGATTATGAAGTCTCTCATTCATAACCATTTTTATTTAAGGTTTCAAATGTTACTCCAGTTGCTTTTGGATTCAGTCCTTTTGCCAAAATTCCTGATGACTGGGACCAGCAGATGATGTAGTGGTTACCTTTCTGGACCCCCACATGGCCAACTGCAGTTCAAGCCCTGGATCCAGTGGCTTCAAAATCATGCCGAGCGTGTGTACATCATCCCTGGAGGAAAATGGAGAAGGGATTGCGATGTGGCCCTACCCCAGGGGGATGATTTTTCACTTTCTTTCTTTCTCTGTCTCTGTCTCTCCAGTGAGTGTATGCACCCTAAAGCAAAAATCTCTCTAAAAAGAATTCCGATGACAATATGTTTTTTTGACTTTAGAGTTCACTTGGTGTTTGGTTTGTAGGTTTACCAAGGGATGCCTGATCATGGCTATTCTGGGCTGATTTTCTCAGATAAATATGAACTTTAAATATGTGTATGTATAGGGACCAGCAGTTAGTGTAATGGCTATGTCGCTGGACTCCCATGTAGTCGACCACAGTTCGTTCGAGTCCTGGACCTGGTGACTTAAAATCACGCCAGGCACGTGTGCATGCATGCCCAAGATCCCAAGAGGAGAATGGAGGAGAAGGGATTGCAGCATAGCCATCCCCCCCGGGGGGTGATTTCTGACTTTTTCTCTCTCTCTCTGTCTTTCTGGTGAGCGCACGTGCCCTATAGCAAAAACAAAACAAAACAAAATGTGTGTATGTACATATATGTATATATATGTGTGTATGTGTATATATATATATATATATATATACATATATATACACACAATTATGGAAACTTTTGAATTTTAGTTTTTAGTATTCTGTTTCTTATTTATTTAAGATTTTGGTCTTTGGGGTCTCCCATGTTGAATCATATCCTATTTTATAAATTTGTTTCTTTATAAATCTTTTCATTACAGTTTTTCCCTTCAAAGTCCCCTGCACTTAACCTTATATTTAAGTATCATCTACAATGTTTAATAACTCTTATTTTCTGCTTTTGCCCTCATTTTTAAAAATAAATTTTAAAATGTATTTTTAATTTGTTTTTGAGAAAGACTTTTGCTATAGGGTGTGTGTGTACTCGCTGGCGAGACAGAGAGACAGAAAGTGAGAAATCACCCCCCCAGGGGGAATGGCCATGCTACAATTCTTTCTCCTCCATTCTCGTCTTGGGATTTTGGGCATGCATGCTCACATGCCTGGTGTACTGGGTCCAGGACTTGAACCACCGTTGACTGCATGGGAGTCCAGCAGCATAACCATTACACTGTCTGCTGGTCTCCAAATGTCTTATTTTCCCCTTATGCTTTATTGCCTCATTCCCTATTTTTTAAGAATTCTGAATTACATTATTTTATACCTTATATCACTCTTTAATATATTGGGCTTTTGGAAAAGTCATGCGTATTTTTCTATATTTTTATGTGCAGAAATGCATCCTGACTTTCCTAAAGCCCCATTATTTTAGCTTGTTTGGGGATATCAAGTTATAGTGTTCATCTGTTTTGTGGATTTGCTTTTCTGATTTGATTTTGTTATTCGTGGGGATGTTATGCTACTCTTTATTTCCATTTATTTCAATAACTTTGCATACATTTGGTATTGATCCATTCTAACAGTCAGTTTTATGTGAAATTAGTTTTTCTGAAGTAGTAAACGAGAGGCCTGGATTAGGAGAGGTAATTTTTTTTTTTTTAAATCTTATGAGTGAGCATTTTCTTCTTTACTGTTTTTGTTAAAGGTACATGCACTACTTTCTAGACTTTTCTGGCTCTGTTCTCCTTTTCCAATGTTATTGAGGCCTTTTTTTTTTAATCTTTTCTTTATTGTCCCTGTTACTCTCAATGTGGATTCTAGCTCCAGTTTTTCCTCAGTGTGGTGTTTTTCTTTTTTCTTTTTTTCTGGAAAGGGACTCTGACCTGTTAATTCTGAGAATTTCCAGGGTTGGTCTACATGACTTCATATAGCGGGCACACAGGGGCACCTGTACTCCCTCGCTGTTGCAGTGTGTAAACCCTTCTCAGCTCCAGATGTTGCAATGAATTGGCACTCTGAATTTTTGAGAGAAAACTTGTTGGTTATTTGGTAATTTTAAGGCCCACCAGTAGCACCTTCTATCTGCTTCCTTTTGCACAGATGCTAATATTGGATCACTGGGTAAGGGATATTTTTGCATAGGAAAGCAGAAAAATATGTCCTAACTCTCCCCGACCTGCCCGTCTGTGTGTAGGGCCTGAGCTGTCCGTGCTTTGTCCTCATCCACTCACGAGCTGGAGCTCATGGATGTACATTGTCTCCTGGTTGGATGGTATAGGTTGCCTGTTGGTTTTGTTTTTGCTGTCATAGTTGTTTTAGGGTTTATTTTTTTTTTTTAGAATTATTTATTTATTTAATTCCATTTGTTGTTATTATTTTTTAATTTGACCAGAGAGACAGAGAGAGAGAGAGAAAGGGTGATTGAGAAAGCAAGCTGCCAGGCCTGGGATCAAATTGTGGTCGGCCTTGTGGGAGTCCATCACTTTAACCACCATGCCACCTACCAGCTTCTGTTCTAGGTGTTTTTAGGGGGTGATCTGAGAAGTTGAAAAAGATACAGGAGCCTAGTGGTTAAGGATCTGCCTCCCACATGGCTGATTACAGTTCAGATTCTAGCTCTGGTGACTTGAAGGACATACCAGGCATATGTATGCCTCAAATTGTGGCAGGATGGAAAAACTGAGAAGAGGATTGCAATATAACACTTCCCTTGGGGGATGCTTTCACCCTCCCCTCCTCTCTCTTTCTCTGGTGAGTCCACATACCCTCTGGCAATTAAAAAAAAAAGAGACTCACTTATATCAGTACCATCTTCCCAGAGTCCTATACTACCGTTCATAGGTTGTCATCTTAAGATATTGCCTGTTGTCTTCTAATTGTGGTAGAAAAGAATTAAGCCTTATTATGAGCGGCCACTCACCTACTTCCCCTCCCTCTGTTCTTCCAGTATAGTTCTAGCATGATAAAGCTAATATCACTCTAACTATTTGGGTATGATTGAATCAAATAACATGTTTATTCTCTATGCATGTATTTCTGCTTTCCTCCACTTGGGATTAAAGTTACATATTTTGGTTTAGAATGTTTTCTCTACTCCCACCATTATCTGTTTTTTCCAGTTCTGTTTTGTCTTTCATGTTAGGCTTTTCTCTAATTTCTATTTATTTCTCGTTTTCGTTGTCCGCTCATACTTAACAGTGGACTTACAAATAAATGAAGTTTTCTCTGTGTCTTCGTGTGGGCAGAGGGCTTGTCTACAAGTGAGTCTGTAGGTTACTGGCCTTTTCACTGAGGTCCCCTGAATGTCAGTACAAGTAAATCTTCCCTCTCACATTGATCACTTCTCCAGCAAATTTCTCTGTAGTCTCCTTCATGGGAGGCACTTCCTTGGGCAGAGGCAGGGTCTGAGGTAAGGGTCCCACGGTCTGATATGTAGACTCTCACGTAACGCCTCTTTTCAGTCTCCATCACACTGGCACATACCTTTCTGCTTCCATTTTTTTCTTCTTTTAGAGAGATTTTTGCTATAGGGCATGTGCACTTACCAGACAGACAGAGAGACAGAAAGTGAGAAAGCACCCCCCAGGAAGGTTGGCCACACCACAATCCCTTCTCCATTCTCCTCTTGGAATTTTGGACATGCACGCACACATGCCCAGCATGAGTTTCAAGACTCTGGGTCCGGGATTCTAACCATGGTTGACTGTGGGAGTCCAGTGATGTAACCACCATGCCATCTGCGGGTCCCTTTTTCCCCATTTCTTTAGAACTAACATGGTCTTTGTTCTTGCTATTCACTTCTGTACATTTCTGTACAGGTACTTTACATACCTTGTTCCCAGGCAGTGTAGTAAATGTTAGTAAAGTTTATTTTATTTTTAGGTTTTTGCCATAAGCATGTGCATTCACCAGAGAGACACAGAGAGAGATAGTGAGAGGAAAGGTGAGAAATCACCCCCTTGCAGGGATTGCCATGCCACAATCCCTTCTCTTTTATTCTCCTCCTGGGATTTTGGTCACACATGCATATACTCCTGGCATGATGAAAGTCAGCCAATGGGTCTGAGACTTGAACTGTGGTTGGCCACATGGAAGTCCAGCACCTTAACCCCCAGGCCACCTGCTGGCCCCTATTTTAATTTTTTTTTTTAGAACAGTGACCAGCAGATGGTATAATGGTTATGTCACTGGACTCCCATGTAGTTGACCATGGTTCGAGTCCTGGACCTGTGAGCTGAAAACTCCTGGGAGCTGAAAACTCACGCTGGGCACATTTGAATGCCCAAAATCCAGAGTAGAGAATGGAGGAGAAGGGATTGTGGCATGGCCATCTCCCCTGGGGGATTATTTTTCACTCTCTGTCTATCTCTCTGTGTCTCTGGCGAGCACAAGCACCTTGTAGCAAAAATCTCTCTTAAAATAAAATCACATGTTAGAAGTTGTAGCATTTTCTTCCCAGATCCCCAATACATCATCTTTCATATCATGTTCCTGGGATTTGTGGATCTAGTGCGAAGAATAAATGTCTGCAGAAGGAATAGCTTCTCAGAGTAAGAATGGCCTTGGTGGGGGTTAGGGGTTTCACAACTCCCCTCTCTCTGTAGACCTTCATCTTTCTTCCTTATCTTTAGTCTTCTGTCTCACACCTACTTTTGGTGGGCCTGGTGCGTTCATGTTCTAGTTCTCAGGTGACTTCCTATAGGTATTTGTCTAAGAGTCCTTGGGGTAACTTCCCTTCACCACTCTCCCCAACAGCTTCAGAAATTGATTGGCTTCTATTTTTTTTCCAGTGGCAGCCTTTGATAAGTTTCTTGCCTCTGGATTTACACTTTCAAAATGATTTTCTTATTATTTTAACAACAATTTGAAGGGAAAAATATGAATATATATGCTCCATCTGGTAGAAATATATTTTAACAATTACTAATAAACTTTTAGCAATTAACAGTAAAGCATTTGTCATGAACTGGATGTCTGGGCCCTGTCCAGTATTATGTGTTGAAATCCCAGGCCCCAATGTGATGGTATCAGGAAGTGATGCCTTTAGACCAGTAGGTCATGAGGATGGAGCCTTCATGACTGGAATTAGTGCCCTGAGACCATGCACATCAGAGAGCTCCAGCTTCCTCTTTATACCATGTAAGTATTTCAGAAGAAGGGGCCCTCCCTGGTTCTGACCTGCTGGCCCGCTGAGCTCTGACTCCAAGTCTCCTGAACTGTGAGAATTAACTTCCCATGTTTAAACCACCCAGGCTATGGTATCACGTTATGCTATCCAGAACTGTCAACATTTAAACAATTTAAGTATTTTTAATAACCTCATGTTATCATAGCACCTTGTCTTTCCAAAGCACTTGAGTTCATCCCAGAGCCTCCACGAGGTAAGGAACAGGGAGTGTTTTATCTTCCGTTACTAGTTTCAAAGTGAGTCCTAGAGCAGTGTGTGACACGCGGTGGAACTGGGTCAGGATTGGCATGTACGCCTCCGAGTTGTTGTCTCAAGTCCAGATCCTGGTCATGGACTCAGGACTGCTCTGCACACTTCTAAGATTTGTAATTCTGTGAAATCTAAGCACCTTATTTTTATTTATTTTTTTAGAGTTTTTTTTTTACTATTGGGCACATATGCTCACCATAAAAACAGAGAGAGACAGAGGGACAGAAGGTGAGAAATCCCTCTCCAGGGGGGATGACCACTCTGCAATCCCTTCTCCTCCATTCTCCTCTTGGGATCCTGGGCATGCATGCATATGTGCCTGGCGTGAGTTTAAGCCACTGGGTCTGAGACCTGAACCACGATCGACTACATGGGAGTCCAGCGACATAGCCATTACACTAACTGCTGGTCCCTTCAGCACCTTATTTCTTTTGACAGGGACTAAAGACCATCATATACAGAGGAGGCCTCATTTTACATGAGCGGAGGCTTTTAGTCGACTATAGAAATGTAAACATGACACTTCTAATGCATTTTTAATAGCCTCTATTTCTGGACATTAGCCAAACTTTGCATCTTTAGCAGTAACAGATTCTCCGTACAGGCCAAGTCGTCCCTGAAGAATTCTGCTAAAGATTTGAACTTAACCTCCACTACCTCCTTTATTTCCTTGTTCCAGTGAATTGATTCTGGAGTTTGTGAGTTCCGAAGTCTGTGTAGAGTGGTATTTACTGGCTTCAATTGATTGGATTGCTTCGGTCAGCATTTGGGCTGATCTCATGTGCTACTATAACTTTTCTTGGCCTCTTAGAGGTTAAAATTTAAAACTTTCTGAGACACTATTTGAGAAAAAATGACTATCTCCTTCATGTTGTTTAGTAATAGGTTCTGTTCTCATCTTGACAAGCTGTGGGCATTCAGTTCTGGCTTCCAAAATATGGACTCCAGGTTGGTGGGTAGAAGCTCCTGCTTTCCTTTCAGTAGCTTTTGTGGTAAGTGGCGATATCTTTGTGCTTGGCCTACCCAGGTCCAGTTATGTTCTCCGCCTGTGTAACCACCTCTCCTCCCTTCTCTGGGGTTGCCTCATTCCAATGCGGTCCCCCAACTTCTCTAGACTACATAAATGTAGAGATTAGAAAGAGTCTATGGCTTGAATGTATCCCCCAAAATGCATGTGTTGGAATTTGTATCATGAAAGTATTAGGAGATGCAGGGCCAGCTGGTGCCATAGGTTAAAGCAATGCTCTGTGATGCTGGACCCACGTAGGAAGGTACTGAGTTCATGTCCCACATCCTTCTGGGACATGCCAGGCATGCCCATGATCCAGACTGACTGAGGCTAGAGGTGGATTGTGGCATAAAGACCCTTCTGGAGAATGTAAATAAATAAACTAAAAATAAAAAATAAAGATCGTACTGGGGGTGACTGGCTCTCTCTCTCTCTAATATAAGAAACGAATGAGTGACTCTTAAAAAGAGAGAGATTTAACTTGATTATGGCGTTGAAAGGGGAAGCCTTTGGGAAGTGATTGGGCATTGGGATCAGGCCCCCAGGATTGAGTTCTTGCTGGGCTTGTCAGGGAGAGAATGAGGATGAAGCAGAGAAATGGACAAACGCTCTGCACAAGCCCCTGTCCTCTGCCATGTCACCTACCAGGAAGAAGGCTCTCACCAGAGGCAGCCCCTGGACTCCAGACTCCAAACTGTGAGCCCAATAAACCTCTTTTCTCTGAAATTACCCAGGCTCTGAATTATCCACAGGATGGACTAGCACAAAGAATATAAGTAACTTTTTATTCATGTACATGGATTCAACATTAGGTCTTCTTTGTTGAGTTAATAAAAGAAAGCAAAGTGATACGGTGGAAAGAGCATACATTTCCCAGTGACATGAACGTGCGTGCATTGCTCATATCCATCTTTACAACGGTATGAGCTTAGGGAGGTCATTTACCCCCTCCAAGCTTCAGTTTATTCAAAATGCAGGAATAGAAGTACACTCATTGTTGCAAGATCAACAAAATTAAATGAGGTAAATTAGAAGTGCCCAGTACACAGTTTCACATAAACTTACAATATGACCAAGCCATTCTACTTCTTGGAAGCTATTCAACATAAATGAAAATATATGTCCCCACAAAGCTTATACACAAATGATAACGACCTTAATTAATAATAGCCTTAACACAATATAATCCCAAAGTCTATTACCTGTTACGACTGTGGTATCTTCGCATAATGGAATTCTACTTAGCAGTTAAAAAAAAAAAGGTGAACTGTTGATACATAAATCAATGTGGATAACTCTCAAAGCAGTATGCTGGGACAAAGAAGCCAGACTCAAAGACCTGTCTAGTATGTGATTACATATTAAACTCTAGGAAAGACAATTCTGATCACAGTGACAGAAAGCAGGTCAGTGGTAAGTGGTAACTTAGGGCCACGTAAGGGTGGGGTTGACTTGTAAGAGGCGTAAGGGGATCTTTGAGTGATGGAAATGTTTCCATATCTTTCCTGTGGTAGTAGTTTCATAAGAATACACACTGCCCAGGACAAGCAGATGGCATATTGGTTATGTTGCTGGACACCCAAATAGTCAATTGCAGTTTGAGTCCCAGACCTGATGGTTTACACTCACACTGGGTGTGTGCGCATGCATGTCCCAAATCCCGAGAGGAGACTGGAATAGAAGGGATTGCACCATGGCTTTCCCCCTGTGTGTGTGTGTGTGTGTGTGTTGGGGGGGCATTTCTCACTTTCTGTTTCTCTGTCTCACACCTTTTCTTTTTCACAGTTTCGAAGGGCAAAAGTCCATGATCAAGGTACCAGCTTGGTTGGGTTCTGGTGAGTACTCTCTCTCTCGCTTGCAGATGGCTCCCTTCTCTCTTTGTTTCAGATGGCCTTTCTTTAGTGCGTGCAGAGAGAGACAGCGAGAGAGAGAGAGAGAGAGAGATGCCAGGCCAGTCCTATAAGATTAAGCCCTCTCATGATTTCATCTATCCTTAAATACCTCCTAAAATCTTTATCTCCAAATATAGTCACGTCAGAAGTTAAAGCTTCCACATGTGAAATTTGAAGGACTCCATTTAGCCTATAGCATACTCTTTGTCTGAATGTATTTTTCTTGGAACTGCAGGAAGCCGTTCTTCCTGCAGGTGGCGGTTTGTGCTGGCGAGCAGGCCATAGGAGTAGCCCTGGAGTAGTACTTATGGAAGTTGCTGTATAAATACCCCAGTTCTATTGTCCCTTAGGTGGGTCATTCTGAGGGGTGCGTTCTTTACCATTTCTCAAAGTTTCTCTTTAGGATCAAGCGTAAGTGACCTACCGGTAATTTGCCGAACACTACACCTTTTACAGACTGTGTGGCTTCTCTGTATCATGAGTCCAGTACCCTCCTATGGTCTGTATACCTGCCAAAGACAGCATTTCCATCTGAATCCTTGTCTCAGGGTATGATTCTGGGATAACGTATTCCAAGACAGTGACACATGTTTGCACAAATAACTGTAACTTGAAGCAGACTTGAATTACAATAAAGGTCCATCCATCAAGCCGTGGGAGCAAGGATTAATTTTGGAGGAGAGGATACTCCTGATAGAGGCATCAGAGAAGGCTCTTGGAAGAGCTGAGGTTTGAACTTGAAGAGTGCATGTAACTTTGACAGGTTAACTCTTAGGGGACTCAAGGAAATAGGAGGTGGGCGGGAGGGAGGGAGAGAGAAAGAGAGAAAGGAAAAAAAGTACATTTCATTGACAAAAAGATGAAAAGCAATTTGTCGATAATCTATATAGTAATATCTTTGTCTTGACTTACATGCATGGTATTCATGCTGGAAAAAGCAATGTTGGACACTGTAAAGATATATGTGATGAAATATAAATTAAAATTAAAAAGGAGATAAAAGAAGATCCTAAATCTCAGATTTATGCAAAGGGTCCTTAAGGTTTATAGGGAAATGGAATTACAAGTTATTTTGATGTGAAAACCATTTTTGAAATCCATGTATAGTTTTTTTTTTTCATAATATGCTCTTCAGGAACTTTTTGAAGATGCTTCCTATGCATTGTAGCTTTGGTTATTTACTGTATTATAAATAAAATGAAAATATTTAACAAAAAAAGAGAGAGAACACTGAGTGTGGAGTAAAGTGAGACTCGGGGCTTCGTGGTTTAGTGTGGAGTGAGATGATTACTAGATAAGGCACTTGTCACATCACTCTGTGATTCGATGCATCGTTTTCTAAGTGCTGTGAGTTCCCAGAGCAGGCTTTCCCGTGTCTAGAGTCCCGAGAGAGCCCTCTTCGTGGAGCTTGTACTCTCCAAGTCTCTAAGGAGAGGCAGACCTGAGCTTTTGAAGCGCTCTCCTCAGGCACAGCTCCAAAGTCTAGGACAGAGTCCACAGTCTTGTTTTAATGGCTTTGGCTAAATTCATGTTCAGTGCTTGATTTAGTGCTTGCAATGTTAATATTTTGTACATTGGGCCAATTCTCTGGTGATTTTAATATTTCATTTATCGACTGATTTAACTTTTAATAGTATCCAAAGCCATCTCATTAGATTCAGTGCTGAAAGTGTGCCGCCGTAATAGCTATCCCGTTGTTCGAGTAAATTCAATTTGGACAGATGTAGCCCAAGGCAAAAGGGAAATCGTAACTCTAAAATATTTCGCCAACCTATATTTCCAAACAAGTCTTAGCTCTCCATGTGCATGACTTGAACATGATTGACAAATCTCATAGGATCTTGGAGAACCACAGGAGAAATATGATCTGTATATGGCTGGTGGTCATCATCACATTACACTGTACCTGCATGCTGTGTGCCTGTGACAACCATAGTCATGATTTTCTTAGAAGTCTGTGGTTGTGTCTAATAATCTCTGACTCCCTAGTACACAAATTGAATTAGACCTGAGTTTTTGTTTCTAGGCATGTAGAGTTCTGTCCTTGGTCCTGAACTGTGTAACCAGTTCGTTCGTTTGCTCTTTTCTCTTTCTTTCTTTTTCTTTCTTTCTTTCTTTCTTTCTTTCTTTCTTTCTTTCTTTCTTTCTTTCTTTCTTTCTTTCTTTCTTTCTTTCTTTCTCTCTTTCTCTCTTTCTCTCTTTCTCTCTCTCTTTCTCTCCCTTCCTCCCTCCCTTCCTTCCTTCCTTCCTTCCTTCCTTCCTTCCTTTCTTTCTCTCCCCCCCCCTTTTAAAGGTTTTTGCCATAGGGCATATGTGTTCACTGGAGAGAGACAGAGAGATGGAAAGTGAGAAATAACCCTCCTACACTTTCCAAGGGGATGGTCATGCCATAATCCCTTTGCTCCATTCTCCTCTTAGGATTTTGGGCACACATACACATGCACCTGGTATGATTTTCAATTCACCAGGTCTAGGACTCAACCGTGGTTGGCCATGTGGGAATACAGAGCTTTAACCACCATGCCACCCACTAGCTCACTGTGGAACAATTTTAAATAATGACTGATGGAGCTACAGAGGACATTCTCTGAGCCTCTAATGATCTTTAGCTAGGAGGGACTGCGAAAACATTGAGCGACAGAATCCATATTGAACAGATTTTTTTCTATGAGGTAACATCCTCAATCTAATAATTAAAAAAAAGTAATGATTAAATAATCCTGTAACATTGTTTGCTCCTGCACTGTATTTCTTTCTGTATCCAAACATCCTGGAAGAGTGCTGAGTACCGATGAGGGGCACAATAGTTCCTAAGCAGTTCTTGATTGAATGCACAATTGCAAATCCTAAATTCTGCCCAGAAGTTGGTTTCTCACAAGTGACTTAATGGAAAATATAGGAAAGGCATGACTTATCATGAAAGAAAAAATATTCAAGATCTTTAGATGATGGTTATTTTAATAATAATCTTCTTAAGAAAACTAATTTATCTAAACTAATTTGGTCCCATGATGGAAATCAGCTATGCAGACCAGGGATGTGACTCTTCCTCTCTGATCAGACCATGTTTGGTCCTCTGACTTTGGTCCCAGCTCCCCATATAAAACTTGAATGAAGATTCTCAGATGCAAAGGTACAGCCAAGGATACAGAACATTTGACATTCATTTAATCTAAAAACAATTACGTATCAGGTAGTTTCTCTGTGTCAGACATCTCAATGTGCAGAGGAAACTTACATGGTCCTTCTCAAGAAGTGTACAAAATAGCAGTGAGGCAAAAATAAAAGACTGTAAAGTGAAGGCATTTTGAAAAAGCTGAGAACAATGCTGGGTAAACAGTGAGTACATAATGTATGTTCTGAATGAATTGAATTAAGCTTCTCAAACTTCAGTGTGAAAATCACCTCTCAGAGATCAGTGGGTCTGGAGTGGGGCTGAGAATCTAGATTTCATTTTTTTTTTTTAAGAGAATTTTGCGACAGGGCTCATGCACTCACCAGAGAGACAGAGAGACAGGAAGCAAGAAATCACCCCCCAGAAGAGGTGGCCATGCTGCAACCCCTTCTTCATTCTCCTCTTGGGACCGTGGGTATGCACCCACACACACGTGCCTGGAGTGAGTTTTAAGCCATCAGATCCGGTACTTGAATTGTGTTGCCTACGTGGGAATCCAGCAATGTAACCTTTACACCATCTGCTGGTCTTGGGAATCTGGATTTTAAGATGTTCTGTAGGGAGAAGCTGGGGGGTCCCTGCAGCAGCCCCCCCCATCTTGAAAGAGCTGGGCTGGAAGCAAGAGTTTGGAGCAAGCTCCAAGCAACCACCAGGAAAGCTGCATTTCATGGGAGGACTTCCAGTGGATCTACACTGACCAGCCCCATGTGAACTGGTGCAAGGAGATCCTGGCAAAATGTCCAGAGATAAAATCCTTGATGAAACCTGATCCCAACTCGATATGATTATAATTATGGTGGCTCTCACCAGGTTGTTTGCAGTTTACTTAGTAAAAGACTTAGACTGGACACAGGTCATAGTTTAGGCCTATCCCTTTGCCAGCTGCATTAATCTGGCTATTCCTGAAATTTTCCACACTAGTGCCTTTGGCACCTATGGGGCCATGTGGAATCGCTGGTCTGGAATATTTGCTAATCTTCCTATTGGAGTTCCATACTCCGTTTCCCTCAAGAGGTATCACATGGAGCATCATCGATACCTTGGAGCTGATAGCATTGATGTGGATATTACTGCCAGATTCAAGGGCTGGTTCTTCTGTAGTGCTTTCAGAATGGTACTTGGGAAAAAAGTGTGGCACATAAACTCTATGGAATACTATTAAGCCACAAAATCAAAGGATCCTGGCATTTGAAAGAAAATAGTCGAATGTGGAAGATCTACTGCTGAGTGAAGGAAGCCAGGCTATGAAAGAAAGATATTGTATGTCTCCACTTAATATATACTGACTCTCTGCACTTTATGGTAGAGATTGAAATATAGGTGGGCATAGAAGCAATGAAAATAGTTATGAATGCTGAAGACAGTGTGGAACGGGGAGGAAGGAGAAGGGAAGAGTATAGAGAAGGATAGCACAAGAACAAATAGAGAGGCATGACGTTAGTGGGACACAGAAATGGCTTACTACCTGTTGATGATAACATGAATAGTATTCTCAACTGGACTGGTCTGAGAAGTATCTTATGTTGGGTAAATTCTCTTTACAAGCCAAATGATATATAATGATTGTCTAAAAAAATAATAATGATAATCTGGGAAAAAATAATGAAAAGCTATTTGATGATGATGTGGATAGTAATGTCTTTGTCTTCACTGATATACATGGTAATCATGCTGGAAAAAGAAATGTAATTCACTATAAAAATATATGTGATTAAATGTAATATAAAATTATGATAAATAAAATTTAAATTTAAAAAAAGAACATTAATTTGGGTTATTCTTCAGCCTTGGTTTTATGCATGTTGGCCTCTGTTGACCAACTCCAAAACAGTTTCTTATCTGGAAATGATCAATACTGTAGCCCAGATTGCTTTTAATGGTCTCAGTTACTACGTTTTAGGAATTAGATCTTTAGTCTACATGTTGACAGCATCTTCACTTGGTCTAGGTTTTCAACCAATTTCTGGACATTTCAAAACTGAACATTGCATGTTCTTAAAGGGACATGAAATTTCTCAAATTATGGGGCTCTGAATTTCCTTACCTTCAACACGAGTTATTATAATGAACACGATGACTTCTCCAACATTCCTGGAAAACACCTTCCACTGGTGAGAAAAATTGCAGCTGAATACTATGACAGCCTTCCTCACTATGATTCTGGATAAAAGTTCTGTATGATTTTGTGGTGGATGATACAGTAAGTCCCTACTCAAGAATGAAGAGGCATCAAAAGGGGTGGTGACACTGGATTAAATATCATTATAGCCGACGGAATTTTCCCCTGCAACTTTAAAGTAGCTGATAAAGTGTAATTTTTACATTATTAAACTTAAGACCAGTGATGCTTATCCCTGGTACCATTTCAGAGGCTGATCTCCATGGTATCAAGAAGCTAATCTGGCTTTGCAGTGTCGGCCTGTGTAGTGCTCAGCTTTATTCGCAGGGAACGTGCTCACTGTGTTCCTGTCACTGAGGATGTTCTTATCTACATCTGTCAAGTCATAAACATGTAAGACAAGCTTTTAAAAGCTATTTCTAGGGCCCAACAGATGACGTAGTGGTTATGTCACTAGACTCCCACATGGATGACCGTAGTTCAAGTCCCAGACCTGGTGGTTTGAAACTCATGCTGGGCACATGTGTGTGCATGCCCAAGATCCCAGGAGGAAAATGGAGAAAAAGGGATTGGGATGTGGCCATCCCCCCTAGGGGGTGATTTCTCACTTTCCCTCTTACTGCCACTGTCTCTCCAGCAAGCACATGCACCCTAAGGCAGAAAGAAGTTATTTCTAGTAAATTATTTTTACTATAAAAATTTACTTTATTAAAACAGCCAAGGGGTCAGCAGTTAGTGTGGTGGTTAGGGAGTGTGGTGGTTAAGGTGCTGGACACTCCCACATGGCTGACCATGGTTTGAGTCCTGGACCTGGTGACTTGCTTTCTCACTTTTCTTCTCTCTGTGTGTCTGTCTTTCTCTGCTCAAATGAAAAGAAATGAATCAGTAAATAAAATTAAATAATTCTTTTTTATTTAAATTTATTTATTTACATTTATTCACTATACATCATTACAGCATACAAAATGAGATTTTCCATCCAGAGTACACTGTATATTG